>NC_080382.1:132345947-132427064 GCF_014773155.1 Arachis stenosperma
GGATAGGGGAGAGAGAGAGAATGAGAGAAAGGGATAGAGAGGGAGAAAAGGGAGAGAGAAAGAGAGAGGGAGGAAGAGAGAAGAGGGAGAGAGGGAGAGAGAGAGGGGATGGGAGAAAGAGGGGAAGGGGAGAGAGAGAAAAAAGAAAAATAGAGAGGAGGAAGAGAGAGAAAGGAGGGGGAGAAAGAGAGAGAAGAAGATAGAGAAAGAAAGAGAGAAAGGATAGAGAGGGAGAGGAGAAGAGAGAGAAAAAAGAGAGAAAGGAGAGAGAGGGGAGAAGGAGAGAGAGAGAGCAGAAGAGGAAAAGGAGAGAGAGAGAGAGGAAGAGAGAGAGATAGAAAGAGAAGGAGGAGGGAGGGAGGGAGAGAGAAAGGGAGAGGAGAGAGAGAGAGTGAGAGGGGAGAGAAAGAGTGGGGAGAGAGAGGGGAGAGAGAGAGGGAAAGAAAGAGGGAGAGTGTGAAAACTAGTTTTAGCCTATAAACCAGTTTAAACTGGTTTTTTTTAATTAAAACCAATTTTATTTTTATGAACTGGTTTAAACTGGTGCACTGTATTATAAACTGGTTTAGAACCAGTTTCATATGTAACAAAGCAGTTTGGTTCAGTTTTTAAACCATTTAAAATGGTTTAGTGCAGTTTCAGTTCAGTTTATAGAAAAACTGAACCATGCACACTCCTAATTGGTCCTTATCAACCACCTCCTCTTTTCATTTGGATTCCTCATCCATCTCCTAGTAACAATCCATCAAATGGACCACAAATCCCTGGAAAGACTACTCTATGTCCTCCACCATCAATGTCTACTAGTACAAAAAAAGAAAAATTGTGTCCAAATAAAAAAAAATAAGGTAAAAATTGTTCGCATGAGTTAGAAATATAATTACTTCTTCTTAGTTTAGTAACTTGTTAATTCTTTGTAAAACTTTTAGTTGGTTGAATTACCTTTTTTTCCTAGTTCGCAGAAGATTATAGAAATTATTAGAAGTCGTATGATAAATCGTACAAAAAATTTAGGGACATTCTTTGATTTGAAGATTGAAAGTGTTGATCGAAAATATTTTCGATTGAGAGTGAGTTAAGTCAGAATGAGTCAAGTATGGTTTCTCGAGAAGACACGCGCACAAGTATGAGGTCAAAAGTAATCAGCGTCGATTTGGGTTTCGATTGTTTTGTTGATCGAGCGAAGCTAAATCGAGTAGGAGATTCGATTCGAAAAATCGAGTAAAGCCTTCGAAGAGCTGGTCGAATAGTTGTGGAAGCGGGAAAGTTAGTGGCTTCTATCACACGAGGAAAACATGGGGAGTATCTACAATCACGCAGCGGGAACGGTTACTAAGAGTGAATGCATTTCAAAATTGTAATTTTATTTAATTTTAATTAATTGTAACTTAATTGTCCGTTACATAAGTTAGCCTATAAATACTAGGAAGTGTTAGGGAATAATGGGTTGGAACTTCTACTCAGAAAAAACACTCTAGCACTCTCACATCCCAGGGAATTCCTGAGTTTGCATTCGAGTTACATTTTCTGTAGGATTTTTTCCACCTTCTTCTTTCTTTCAATTTATTTTTCTATATATTTAACATTTCAATTAATTTTATTTACTAAGTGTTCTTCACATTCTTTGTTTAATTTACCATTCTGCACTTTATCGTTTATGCTAGAGTCCTTTGATTTAATTAAAGGCATTTTTATTGTTTTCTTTTAATTTTGATGCAAACCTTTTCATTTACCATGTATTTAGTTTTCGAAAACTTTAATTTCTAATTTTTATTTATTAATTTACAACTTTTCTTTATTTTTATTTTCAACATTTGTCTAATCGAAGACGTTTTGATGCACTTCTAGAAAACTGGTACTCGCACAGATGAGCAGGTTTCGCTCCCAGACCATTAGATATCGAACCACCATCGATTTGTTAAAAATCGACAAAACAGAAAGATTATCATATTTGTCCTCTATATTAATTAAATAATCATGTCAATCAAAATTCTATATCCAATATAGTTACATTTTCCTTTTCATGTGCAGCCATTATCCATAAAGATAATGAAAACTTTCTTTGAAAGGCTTTTAGGTAGAGGATAAGTCGACAAGTATGTGATTTAGCCAAATATTAGCAAATATCTATGATAGTATAGATAAAACCCTCGAATAGCTACTCCTTATCGACATAAAGGAGTTGGATATATAGGTAATGGGACAAAATTAAAAAAAAAAACTAGCAACAGAAAGCAAGTGAGAATTGATCGTCGATCTCGGGTGGGTTTCTTCATTGTGGACTTTAACGATGGATTATTCATCAATCAATAATGCTTTTATGGGGCATATTATACGAAAAATCTATCAATAAAATAGAAGTTCATTACTGAAGGAATGTTTGTCAGAAAATTTAATGATTTTGACCAACTCTATAAGCCAGTTACCAAAGAAAATTTCGTCAGTAAAAAGGATGTTCATTAACAAAAAAATTCCGTTGGTAAGTTATCGAAGGAAAATTTATCGAAAAAGTTTATGCTTTTTGCAAAAAATGAATGAAGTTAATTACTTAAGAAAAATTAGTCGATAAATTACCAACAAAAAAGAAAATCTATCAGTAAAATATTTTTGACAAGGTTTTTACTGACAGACACTATTTGTCCATAAAATAAAAATTCATTAGTAATTTCTTTTTTTTTTAGATCATTCTTACTAGTCTAGACCTAAAAAGGACAGTAAATTTTTTTTTATTCATAGTTAATCCCATTCGGCCATTTGGTATTGTCATCTAGGACCAACTACAAAGTACAAATTTTGTGAACAAATAACATACCACAAAATCTCAACCACCTAAATATACAACAAAGAACAATGCTAGGAAACCAAGACGGTATTAGCCAAAAACCAGCCAAATACTTTTGGGTGAATTCAAAATCTCTATGAGTTAATATATATAGATGTTTCTTCTGCTAAGTATCAGAATGTTTCTTTTTCATACTAAATGGATGCTTTTTTATATATTTTTCAAATTTTTTTGTATTGCAAATGTGAATGTCTCTATTTCTTTAAGAATTTCATATTTTTTTAAAATTTTATAGATATTTAATTATTTTTGCTAAAATATAACTGGATATTTCTTTTGTTAAATATTAGGATATTTTTTCATATTAAATAAATATTTTTTTATATTTCTGTAATTGTGTAGTTTGCAGTCTCTTTAATTATCAAAATGGCACCTAATATTCCAAAACGCAGAGAGCAACATCTTGATGCTGCTGCTACTGAGCCATGTTTCGGTGAACCATTGTCGTTTGATAGAGAATTTAAACTCTCATTCATCACCACCATCTTCTTTTCACTCAACCCTCTCACATATTCCTTCTTATTTATATTCTTCATAGTTTTTCTTATTGGCTTTGAACTTGAAAGAAGAAGAAAAAAAGGTGTCACTCAACACTGGAATTACATACCACAAAACACATGTGCAAAATATCGCCACCGATCTACCAAACACCGTCAAGAACACCAAAATCAATATCATAACAGTCGGAACATAGAAAGATGGATACTTCATCCTGTCCAAAGAGAACAACAAGCTCCTGTTATCAGATTCCAACAACTTGGGTTGTTGTTGTTGCTGCTGCTTTGATTCTTTTTCCTTAGTTATTGAAGTTTTTTGCATTGGCTCCGAGAAAGATGTCATGTGTCTTACTCTTATACTTTGAGCTTTTCATCTTCTTGATCATCTCTTTTGCTGTTCTTCTTCTGATTTTGGTATTTGTTCTTCACCTTGACGACGATAGGGACGAAATCATCATTGTCGGAATATGCGAACACGAAGGATATGTCGTGAGGGTTCATCTTGAAATAAACTTTCTTCCTTCTCTCATCGAGTTCAGCTAGAAGTTCTCAAAACTTGCCTAATCCATGCGTTGAGTATGGATTTTTGTCGACGGTGGCGAATCCGACGAACCAGATGTCGGTGATAGAAGATGAGTAGGTCTCGGTGGGGAGGCGGAGAGGGCCTGACGGAGAGAGAGGTCTGTGTGTGTGATTGTTGGAGGTGGGTAGGTTAATATGAGAAAGAAGATGAAGGTTTTTATAGGTTTAATTAGGTTTACTTAATCAATTTTAAATTTTTTAAATTTTAAATTTAAAAAATTTAAAATTAATTATTAATAGAAATTAATGTGATTTTGTTTAGTTTTTGGGTGGTAATCTCTTGGTTCCATATACTTTACCTACAACAAAAACCTACAACAGAGGCCAATCTCGATTCGCAGCAATGGAAAGCAAGAGATGAACATATTTCATCTTGGCTATTGGAGCAAAGGCTTCCTTGTATTCTATTCCATATGTCTGAGTCAAGCCTTTATTAGCCTGACCCTTTTCTCCTTTCTACCACAAAGCTTCCCTTCACAACCACATACATATCATTCCTAGGATATTTATTAAAATACGCCACCATTTGCCGTTGCCCTCCTGTTTGCAAGCCATGCTTCATGATACAATTCTAATCCACCTTCATTTTATAAAGCCCTCTTGCTACTACTAGATCCATGCGCATCTCTCGTACACATGTATTGATGCCATCAGTATCTTCCACATCATTCATACTTTCCACTGGGACCAACTGCTACCATTTATCATTACCAATTATTTTGATCCAAGTTCTCCTTTCTTTAAACTGTCGTTCAACCCTTGATTCAATACTCACTTTTTGAAATATGACACTCAAGTTTTTTGCTCTATTTCATAAAAATCTTTGATCCTAATATCATGTTTCATGCATTCCTTCAATCCATTCCACTACACTTTTGGTATCAACAATAATTGTCATGTTTACTTCCTCCAACATGAATTGCATTGCTTTCTGAATTTCAGTTGTTATGTCCTCATCATTTGACATTTTTATTTTTAGACCACCGATAAAGCCTATACTTGGTCTTCATTGTTTATGATATAGTCTCTAATGGCAAATCTGTTTAGATCACCGATAAAGCCTATTATTTCTTGGACTTAATTCTGATGTTCACTTATTTTTCTTTTTATGCTTTGTTTCATTAGAGGGTCAAAGCTTTTACGTGACTCCATCTATAGTCATGAGGTGTATTTTTCTTTCAAAAATAACCATGTTCCTCCAAATAGTTCATATCGCAGCTAAAAAGAAAACTTTTCAATTATGTATTTTGAATCTATGTACCTCCTGTGACATCCAGCTTTCTAACCATGACTTAACGTCTCTTGATCTCGCCCACGCAACCTTTCCCCAACTTAGGATCAATCTCCATAATATTTTATAATCTCACTTTCAAAGAACGTCCTTCTCCAATAAAAATCTCAAATCCATGAAAAACTTGTCCACACATTACAGTCACCAACTGTACTATTTTTTTAATAAGAGTTTCTAAACAATCTAAAAAAATTTTCGTCTAGAGTTTTGTCTCCCACCCAGACATCCTTCTAAAACTTTATTCTTTTATCATCGCCTACACACATCGTTCACCCTTCTTTATTTATATTTTTTACCACCTCACATTCTTTCGACATACAAATGATATCCTTCCATGGTCTATTCGACTTTTTATCGTCATAATTCTAAGCATGCGACCTCAAATCAATATCACACCAGGTGTCAACTATTTTTTTTTTGCAATAGCTCATTCTCATAGAAAATCTCCTACTATTTTCTTGTAGTAAGTCTAAAATTTATATATTATGATAAAATTGTAAAATAATAAGAAAAGAAAAGCGAAGAATATTGTATTTTGTATTTTTTGATTGATTGAATTGTAAATTATAAAGGTAAAATTAAATATATATAGAGCATTGGCTTATGAAAGATAAAAATAAATAAAGATAAGATAAGAACAAATAAAGATAAGATAAAAATAAGATAAGATAAAATAATAAAAATTAAAATTATAACTGAATTTATGTATTCTGTTGGACTGAATTTGTTGACCACGAGACTTTTTTTTATTGTTGTCATAAACTCTAAATGGTTTTTTGGAATTTCCCATCCATTGGTAGTTTTAAGATTAATTATGATGCTAGTTATTTTGGTTCGGGTGATAGTGTTGGTTTTGCTTGTGTTATTAGAGATTGTAATGGAAGTTGGCAAATGGGGTGTTTGGGAATGATTGAGAGTAATAGTATTCTTAAAGGAGAATTATTTGCTATTTGGAGAGGATATCTCTTAGCTTGGGATGTGGGTCAACAAGATGTTATTTGTGAGACAGATTGTGTGGAAGCATTTAATCATGTTACTCAAGATGGTTTTGGGTTTATTGATCCAATGTTGCTCAAAATAAGAGATGTCATGCATTGGAATTGCATGTTGACTTTCGTTTGATTATGAGAGATGCAAACACGGTGGCAGATATTATGGCAAAGATGGCGATGAAGTTACAATTTTCGCATGTGGAGCTTCTTTCACCTTGGGAGGAGTTTAAGAGTAGTCTTAAACGGGACTGTTCCTCTATTTAAGCAGTTCCTTGTTTTGTACAGTAGAATGTCCCTTGTACAGTAGAGTGTCCCTTGTTTGTTTTGTTTTTCTATGTTTCTTTTATTTCAGTTACATAAAAAACTAAGCTAAAAAAGCAGTTTAATATATTAAATGAATAGAATTTGAGTTTGAGTAAGTTCAACTTATAGATTCCTAATTAATCTTTCTCAATTATGATTATTTATAAGGATAAGTATGATTTTGGTCCCTAACGTAGAGGCTGAAAATTTATTTCGTCCCCGGCCTTTTTTTCGCTACAAAATGGTCCCCAAGGTTTCAGTTTGTTTTAAAATCGTCCTTCGAACGAAAATACCCTCCCCTCCCGTCTTCTTCCTCAACAACCCTCTTCTTCCTCAACATTAACGGAAGCAGAAGCAGATGCACAAACGCAGAAAAAAAATAGCCAACAATGGATAACAACAATAATAATAACAAAATTGAAAATCAGAAGAACCCACCACCACCACCACCATTATCATCATCATCAAAACCATCAACAAAATTGAAAATCAGAAGAACCATCAACCAAAAACAGAACATCAAGCAGAAGTAATTTTAGCAATTCAATAACAAAAGCTCAACAACAACAACAATTTAGCAGCAATTTTAAGCAATTCAATACCCTAAAATCAACTAACAGAAAATTAAAATCCAACTAAACTAATCCAGAATCAAATCAAGCATCTAACACTAACAAAAAATAGAAATTGAAAGCACAATGATAACTAAATTATGAAAATAGAAAATAAAAAAGAGGGGACAGGGAAGGCAGTGGTGGAGCGCCGGTGGTCTGGGTATGACAAGAAGGGGCTGGAGGGAGGGTAACGGGTGGTGGTGAGCTCTGATTCCTTCTGTGACAGGGATTAAGGGAGGGGAAGCAGGGAGGCTCGCTGGCGATGGTGAAACAGGAGAGGCTCTATGTTGCTGCGCGATAGTGAAGCAGGGGAGGCTCGCCAGCTGTGAGCTTTGGTTCGAGGAGTCTGAGAAGAAGATGGCGGGCGGTGCAGCGGCGGAAAGAAAAAGAAGAAGAAGCGGCGGGCGGCGGTGCGGCGGGCGGCGGTGCGGCGGCATGGCATCCCTCTTCTCTCCCCCCTCCACACTCCCCCCTTTCTCGGCCCCCCTTCCCCCCTTCCCCCCTTTCTTTCTTTCTCTCCCCACCCACCCCGCTTCTCTGTATCCCCCTTTCTTTCTTTTTTTTTTATTTTATATTTATTTTATTTTAAAAAATTTTTAATGAGGGGTAATTTTGTAATAAAAAATAAAATTGGTAAAAAAGATGATTTTAAACAAACTGAAATCTTAGGGACCATTTTGTAGCGAAAAAAAGGCCGGAGACGAAATAAATTTTCGGCCTCTACATTAGGGACCAAAATCGTACTTATCCCTTATTTATATTAAGAAAAAGTTTAGGGTCAGCATATAACCAGTAAAAGAAAAATGAGTAATTTTACACCATTGGATGAAATTTCATACCATTAAAAACATTATTGATGGCTACTTGATGGCTATAAATCACAAAAATTGCTAGACCCATAGCACTCCTCTTATATTAATACATAAATTGTATATCTTATACTTTTAATTGATAATAATAACTTACAATATAAAAATGTTACATAAAAATTTCTATTCTCTTGATAAGTAAGTGACAAACACTTTTTTATCACTTATTCTTCTTATCACCTACCATTTTGCTGCATGCTAGGAGTCATTAATGTTCTTTCCAAAATCAATTTTAGTTTCTCCCAAATCAAATCCCTAACATCTCTCAATCACATTATTATCTATTAAAATACAATAATTCTCTGCAAAAATTATGGAAGTTAAATTAAAAATATTTAACAATTTCTACTATACAACTTATATTTTACATATAGACTATTAAAAAATAAAATATAAAATATAAACAAAAATTAAAAAATAAATTTTTAAAAATAATTATTTATTTGTCATATTAAAATCAATAAATAAGCATACATATGAATATTAAATAAAAATATTAAAATAATTAAAATTATGATCTATTAGTGCACATATGAGATAATTTAAAAAATACAATAAAACGTATAGTTTAAAATTTGATAATATTAATTATAGACATCATATATATGAAATTATGAATATTATGAGTACAAAATTATGGATGTTATTAATATAAAATTTTGGATGTTATGTGTATGAATTTATAAATGTTACGAGTAAATTTATCAATTGAATAAATTAATTTAAGAATTTGACATTTTTTAAATTCAATTATGATAAAATTTAAAACATCTGTATTAACTTTATAGTTACTTATGCAATAACTAAAAAATGATATGTATATGGATGTAATATTTAATAAACATGAATTTAATTTTTAGATGTTAGTTGTATGTAATTATGGATGTTATGTATATGAACGTATGAATGTTATGTGTATGAACTTAGTTAGTACAATATAATTATAATTGCATATAAAAACACACAAAAAAATTAAATTAATTTATTACCACACCTCATCAAAGCTAGTGTGAGTTTTCATATTCTCGAAAATTGGTTGACTGACAACAACCTCGTCGGGTGAGTCCGTCTGTTGTTCAAATTCTTCAGCACCTTCTACCATAGGTACCGTATTAAGGTCGAATTCAAATGCTATACTATTTGCAATGATAGAGATGACTTCTTGTAAAATTTCTTGGCCTATTCTAATTGTGTTTGCAATGGTATTAGAGTTGAGAATTTTGAATGAAAATAATTGAATTAACGAAACAAAATCATATTAGGGTAGCTTTCAAGTTTTATATCTCCATTGAATGATAACAAATGACTTAACAAAAATAAAAAATTAATTATAATTAATTTATTTAATACAAATTATCATTACCATTCTTTATAATTGTTATTAGTCTTTATTGTATTCTTAAATATAAAAATCAAATTATAAAAAATATTAAGTATTGATTATAAGAATGCCTAATAGTAAAAAATATGATATTATAATTAACGTCATTAATAAATAGAACTAATAAAAATATGATAAGTGAATCAATAGAAGAATAAAATAAAAAATAAACTCTTGTTAAATTATATAAAAATAAATAAATTATAAAAAAAATTTAACTAATTATGGTTAAAAATTTTTTGTCACCAAACTTCTTACAATAACATATAACCTTACATACACACATAATTATAACATTTAAGTTTGTTAAATATACAAAGTATATTTTTTTTATTGTATATTTATAAATAATAAATTAAAACGTGATAAGTTTGAATTAATTAAACAATTCAACTAGATATCTTTTAAAAGTTGTACAATAGTCAACCTTTTATTATAATAATTTAAAAAAATAAAACAAACACATTTAAAAATTATAAATAGATTTAATGTCTTTTTAAAATTAAATATACATTTAAAATACAAATTAAATAAAACTGAAATTTAAAATTTAAATTCCAATTTTAAATTTTTTATTTGAGATTTAATATATTTAATTATTAATATATTACAATTTAAATACACATCCAAAAATCAAATTAGTTAAAATTCAAATTTTCAATTTTAAAGGAATCAGAGCAGAGTCACCAAAAAAAGGAAGCAGAGCAGTCATAGCACATCATAGACCCAGAGGCGCACGCTCCTTCTCAGCGTGCTCCACCGTTCGTCCGCGCCACCGTCCTCCTCTGTGCTCATCTTCGACGCCGTTTGTCCGCATTAGCATCGCCGTTCGTCCGCGCCGAAAGCGTAACTAAGATTTGGATGGGTCTTTATTTATAGAGTTTTTCTTTGCGCATTCTCTAACACCATTGCTTTTCTTATTATTATTATATATATATATATATATATATATATATATATATATATATATATATTGCATGAGTTTTGGATGTGTTGATTAAATATTTAGAATGCATTCTAATAATTTTAGATGTGTTTATGTTGTTTATTATGTTCTTATGTACATATATAAGTTTTTTTACATGAGTTTTGGATGTGTTAGTAAAATATCTAGAGCACATTTTTATAATTTTGGATGTGTATTTGAGTTTAATTTTTTCTGTATTCAATATGTAATTTAGAATTATAATGACAATAATTTAGATGTGTTAATACATGATTTTAAATGTGTTTATGTTATTTATTTAATTTTAGATGTATTTTTGACATGTGTTTTGAATATTTTAAATAAAAAAATAATTGAAGTGAGTTTAATTGAATTTGAAAACTTCACCAATTTTTTAAAAATTAGTACACGAAAAGTTGTTACAAATTTTATGATTTAGTTTGTAAAAATCAATGTATTACAAGAGTTTTAGGAAGTGGACTACGAGGTTTAGGCTAATTGGATTAGCTAAGGGTGGCGTGATGAATGTTAGTTTTCGATATGGAAAAGTATATGTAACCAAAAGGTTACCAGCTAAAAACTAAACAAAACCACATTAATTTATATTAATAATTAATTTTAAATTTTTTAAATTTAAAATTTAAAAAATTTAAAATTGATTAAGTAAACCTAATTAAAACCTATAAAAACCTTTAACCACCTCCAACAGTCACACATACAGACCTATCTCTCTCACCGTCAGGCTCTCTTCGCCTTCCTACCGCGACTCACTCCTCCGATTGCTTCCGCTTCCAGTCACTGTCTTTACCAGATCGGGAGCTCGTGATGATATCTCAGTGTCTGCACCACTAAATCCATGTGTTTAACGAGCAACAGCCGAAAGATCGACGTCCTTCGACATTGGTGACTTTCTCAGGCACGCTTTGAAGATCTGGAGACGTGATGTCTTCATCCGGTAAAGGAATGTATATCAATTGGTCAAGACGTCCTGGTCGAAGCAATGTATGGTCTATAATGTTAGGTCTGTTTGTTGCTCCAATGATGAACATTATTTTTTTAACAGATATTTCATCCATCTCTGTCTGTCAGTAGTTGGTTCAACATTCTATCAGCACCGCCGGAATTTTCTCTTGAACTTCCTCGCTGCAGATCCGAAATGTCAAAGCCTTAAAAAAATAATTAATGGCAATTTGTGTGAAATATAAAAAAACTATTCATTTAATATGAAAAAAAAACATCATAATTCTTAACAAAAGAAATATCTAGTTATATTTTAGAAAAAATAATTAAATATCTATAAAATTTAAAAAAAATAAAATTCTTAAAGAAATAGAAGCATTCATATTTGCAATACAAAAAAATTCGAAAAATATATAAAAGAACATCCATTTAGTATGAAAAAGAAACATTCTGATACTTAACAGACGAAACATTCATATATATTAACTCGTAGAAATTTTAAATTCACCCAGAGATATTTTGGCTGATTTTTTGCTAATACCTTTTTGATTCTCTAACATTGCTCTTTGGATATTTGGTTGTTGGTGATAATAGGAACGTAAAAAAAAGAAACCATTAATTAATTTTAAAGTGCGTAGAAAGTTAGAAAAATTTTAATATTTAAAATTTAAATTAATTTTATTATCAATATATATCTAAAATGTAGAAATATATTTTAATTAAAAAATAATTAAATAATATTAATGACTGGCCAAAAGCTGATTTTTGTTGTACAGATAACATTTTTCTTAATTAAATTATTTACAGAAGGAGAGAACAACTATACTTATATTAGTTGTATTGGCGTAAACCTCGAGAAAATGCCACATACACCAAAACGAAGCCTGATCTCAAGTATGTAGCCATGCATTCATGTGAATGAATCACTACTTTGTAAGTTTGTAGTTTTGTACTCTTTTGCAATTGACTGAGGCCACTTCACCCTGAAACCTGTTAACCATGCAAAGCCCTTACTCAACAACTCGCACCTACGTGTCACCCACCTTGCAACCCAACTTTTCTATAAGAAACACATACTCTCACACACTCCACGTCACATGCATACACAAACCAAATTAAATATCTTTCCTTCTCTTTACCTCTTCTCCCTCAAACCTGCTTCATTCAGAGTAAAATAAACATAAGGAAGAAAAGGGAGCTTCCTGCAACCATCAGCCATGACTGACCGTACCCAACCACACACTGTCCAAGTCCACACCACAGCTGGCCGTTTCGGCGACACCGCTGCCGGAACTAACCGCTATCCCGACAGAGGCCCGTCAACATCTAAGGTTATCGCCGTCATCACTGGACTCCCTATCGGCGGCACGTTGCTATTGTTCGCGGGGCTTGCCCTTGCCGCAACCCTGCTTGGGCTGGCGGTGACCACCCCGCTTTTCATCCTCTTCAGCCCTGTCATAGTTCCGGCCACCATTGTCGTCGGGCTCTCGGTGGCGGGGTTCTTGACGTCAGGTGCATGTGGGCTGACGGGGCTGTCTTCGTTCTCATGGGTCATGAATTACATCCGGCAGACCCACGGATCGGTGCCGGAGCAGCTGGAAATGGCAAAGCACCGCATGGCTGACGTGGCCGGTTACGTTGGACAGAAGACGAAGGATGTAGGACAGAAGACCAAGGAAGTTGGGCAAGAGATACAGACCAAGGCTCAGGATTCAAAGAGAACTTGATAGCATAGTGGTTTAAGCTTAAGGATGAAAGGGGTCTAATGGGTTTTGATGGTGATACGCAAATAAATGATGTACTCCTTGTAGTTGAAGTTGTGAGCATTTTGTGTCTTTCTATGATCTTGTAGGTAGCGGTTTGGTTTGTTTATGTTCTTGTTGATTTGCTTTTTTAATGAGAGAAGTGATTTTTCTTTTTTTGGTCAGAGAAGTGGTTTGTTTGTCGTAAAGAGGTGCTGCTACCAGCTTTGTTTGTGTGTCAGTATGCATGTAGGTTTGGTTCACTTCAATTGTTTAATTTCAATGCGAGTGTTTTCTGTCAAGTGCAATAATGAAGAAGTGTTCATGTTTCATACTTTCAATACCGGAAAATCGTTATAAAATGGTAATTTAACACTGGTGCATTTTCCGTCTTCTTTATGATATTTGATAAGGATCATACTCACAACACATACATAGCATACATAGGCTCATAATATAAACAAATAAATAAGAGGAACTCCAAAATTTCACTCATTCTTTCTTAATTTGGAGCGAGTATTATTTGATAATTCTATCATAATAGATAAACAGTAGTCGATTTGATCAACAAAAATGCAACGTCCACTTAACATACGTGGTGGTGTTTAATTATTTTATTATATTTTTTATATACATCTAACATAATTTTATCAAAGCACATTTTTTCCATGATAGTTAAGATTTTATCATAGCACTTTTTAACTTTTCCGGACAGTTAAGATTTTATCATAGCACTACTTGGTTAAATAAAACGCCCAATGATCAATAAGTTCATACTGCAAAACTAACTCCTCCCCTGAGGTGAGCAATGGGCTTTTTTATTAAAATGACAAAACTAAATTTTAATTAAGATTTAGAATTTATTTGCACACCAAGCCTGGGTAAATGGGACAGAATGAAAATTTCCATCCAATACCTGCAAAAATAGTAGCAATAACGATAAAATTACCTATAAATACGAGAAATTATCAACTTGAAGTTGATAGTTGAGAATCGATGAAGTTGATGACTCTTCAAGTGAAGTTGATAGTTAAGAGCCATAAAAGGATTTGAATAATTTAACTAAATTTTGATCTAACACCTCTTAGTTATCAACTAATCTAACACCTCTTAGTTATCAACTTCACGGGAAGTTGACTATACCTGAGTTTGTTCTACCAATTACAAATGATATAACAAAATTCTCACAACAAAATGACTACTGATGAACGTATAGTCGATGTTTATTCAAATGCAGCAAATTACCCTCTCTTCTCCATTATTCTTACTCATTATATTTCAAAAGTCAAATTATTTTTCTCTAAATTTGGCATTGTTGCGACATTCCCACCTCTTCATCATCCAATACATTTCTCTTCTTCCCTTCCTTCAATCTCTCCTCCTCCACCACCAACACCACAAACAACCACCCCCATCACCACAAGCCTCCACCACCATCAAATAAGCAAACTTTCCAAACAAAATCAACCCAAAATTCAAGAAACTCTTCAAAGAAAATCAAAGAAAGAACACTAACATCATCGTCTTTGCTACAAATAGGGTTCAACCCGTAATGATGTTCCGACTTCACAAACCAATAGGGTTCTATTATAGTTGCGTTGAAGGTAGTGGTGGTGCTACTGTGATAGTAGAGCCGTGGAGGTGCAGACAATGTTGGTGATTGAGGTTGAGCGGTGGTGTGGGTGGAGGTTTTGTCAGGTTGTTTATGATTGGTGGGAGATTGAAGGGTTGTGTGCGGAGTTGGGGTGGCGGTAGTGTTGGCAGCAAGAGAGATGGTTGTGGTGTAGAAGTAAGGTGGTGAAGGGATAGAGGTTGACATGGGGTAACAATGAAAATTTGTGGGAAAAAGACAAACTAACCATCATCTGTCAATTTTTAACAGAATGATTAAGCTGAATTCATTTGAAAACATTTGGTTGGAGTGATATTGAAACAAAATTACAAAATAACCTCAGGAGTATCAAGTGTGCTTTTTCCCTAAAAAGAACATTCTACTAAGGAATTTACAATTGAAAACATTCCCATAATTCTGTTACCGAACAAATCTGCGAAGTTGGCCAAGAAAATGCTTTGACTGATTTCTTCGTGCATCGAAACTGTAGCTTTTAGAGAAAACTCAGTTGTCAATGAACTAATGGTTGGGACTGAGGTCCAGGTTCAGCGTCAGTTCCACCATACTCAGCTCTCGGATTTGAACCATTACCATTATTATTAGGTATCCAAAAGGTAAGAACAGAAGAGGCTGCAGCAAACATAGCCCTGCGAGGGGCCCATTTCAAGCACGAAGGTACGCCAATGTGGCTGCTCCAACATGCAACCTGCATAAAGAACCACAGGCTAGTCTAGTCATATACCAGAAGGAAAAATTGTTATTCCAACCAACCATGGATCTTATTATTTAGTTATGACCTATTCAACTATAGAATCACATTACTATTAAAAATTGAAGAGTAGTGCGAACCCAAAAGGGATGATTACCTCATTTCTGGTCTCAATATTCCAAGCATGCATGGTTCCACCTCCGGATCCTTAAGATTTGTAAAATTCAGCATATTTTATGTCCATCATTAGTGATTATATATTAATATGAATGAAGAAAACGATGAAAGATTCAAGCAGTCAAGCAGAAGAGTTAAAACACAAAAACACCACTACAAGAATGAATCATCAATGCCTACCTTCACAGGTGGTCTTATTAGATGTTGTAATCTAAAATAAAATGAAAAAAGCAAAAAAAGACCTAAAGAAAAACGAAATTTGATTACTGTTGCTGTACTGCATACAGGACACCCGAAATTTGAAAGAATAAAAGTTACCAACTGGTTCCTTACAGTAGATCGTGATATTAAAATACAATCAAACTATCACATTAAATCCATGTCAACTTAGGATTAAACCCCAACTTATACAGATCATCAACTCCTATAATTTCATTCAAAGAACAATCAATACTCAATACTATACTACAGATTTGGTTTTACTATAAGCATAACTTTTGAAACAGACAAGCATGATGGATAACAATAACATGACTTCATAAAAAACACTTGCATATGGTTTTGGGATTGTTAATAAGTATAACGTAGGGACCCAAATAAGGATACTGTGGAAGGCTTTGAAGATTAAAGGAGTTCCTATTGCCTATATTCTGGCAATCCAAGATATGTCTTTTACGGGGTTATAACAATTGTTAGAACGAAACATGAGGCTATTGAAGCCTTCCCTATAGGATTATATCAAGGATCCACTTGAGCCTCTATCTTTTGAACATGATCTAGAATGGTTACTGAATATATTCACGAACTAATGCAATAATGCAAGTCTTCTCTACATTTTTCCAAATGACATTAATCCTAGTTGGGGACTCAACAGAGAAAATATATCAGAAGTTTAAAGACAAGTTTTACAAGCATGCAATGTAAATTTAGTCAATGACATCCAAATTCTTAGTTATACAGGTGAGAGTAGGATATTATACCATCCCATTAGTTACACAAAGAAATACCTCATGTCCATCATCAAAAACAATGCAGAAATAGGCAGAGAAGTAAATCGAATGGTGGATAGCCCAATAGGTAGAGCCAAAGAAGTGGAAGGAGATCAAGAAAGACTATTGATGAAACGATCAAGAAGGCTTATAATTTCAATGGTGGAATGCATGCAAAGTTGTAAACATTATTTTTGATAGGACGCAAAGGCATCACTTGCCATAGACTAAGGTTCTAGAGGAAAATGCCATAACCATTTAGCTACTAATTACGTAGTTAATCCCGACCATTCCTTTACTTCTTAGTTATATGTTCTACCCATTTCACTAGACCATACAGTTTTTAAAAAAAATTTAATTTAATTTAATTTAATTAAAAAGACACATACTTTTATCCTTTGGCACTTTGGTTGAACAAATAACCAGAATTGCATGAAATGTTCCTCATCTCTGATTCTGACTCAATCACTGACTTAATTTAGTGAAAATTATTATAACAAAATATCACTGACCAGCAACAAAAAGATACATTAGAGGGAAAGTGCGGCGGCTGGTTGAAGAAGATAGGTTCCGATATCTTGAATTGAGTATATTGAACAATACAGTTTGAAATTTTGGGAACTTGCAGCAGGATTAGTCATGGTACATGTCATAGAGGACGGTTTATTCCAATACCAGGTCAAGATGATGGAAAGAAATTGTGAAATGGAATAAAGAACCAACACCAAGAGATCATGTGGGATATTTGTTAATATTCTATGTTACTATGTGAGATATGATATGGTATTTTAAGAAGTAAAAGAGATGAAAGGAGATATTTTCTTTATTTCTAACAAAGAAGACAATTACTCAGCACTAATACTTCATTAATATTTATAATTGAGTTGCATTCTGGTACTACTAGTAAAAGCCCAAAGCATATCAGTAGTTCACCACAATAATAAGGTTCCAATGGGTTTTGTGCATATCAGAAGCTAAAAATATAAGCTAGGAAATGACATACGGTAAGAATAAAAGGTAAAAAGCCAAATTTTATGCAAATGGTGTACCTGCCACAGCATACTTCCCATCTGGGGTAAATGTAGCCTCGATTGTGGTACCAGGAGATGGTTCCAAACTAAACCCACAGCGCTGTACAAGTTAAAAAGCAATCAGCTTCGGCATATTTCGAACAAAGGCATTGAATAAATAATTCAGAAGACTTCATTATCAGAGAAAGAAACCTTTTCTCCTCCATATGCATCAAGAACGTAGATATTGTTATTAGTGGTAGTCAGAAGCATTGATTTGCCATCATTGCTGAATTTGATATCACAAACCTCAGCTGTATCACCGCCAACCAAAAAGGTGTCGAAGGGACCCTACAATACCAATGGAAATGTCAAACTTGTGAAATTAATTCACGGAAAGCAAATCTAAGTCTAGAGAAAGATTCACCTTATCATATGAACGTGAATCAAACAATTTGATAGCTCCCCCTTCCATTGCTACAGAAAAGACCAGGCCCTGTTGGTCATAGGCAACAGCAGGCCTACCACGTAGACGTAAGATTCCCTGAGAACTATAACAGTGAGAATAAATCATTTTGTCACTCTTTCCATTGTTTTTCATTTTTTTATTAACCCTTGATGAAATGTGTAAGTTCAAAGCTAATCTGTTACTAATTGATATAATATTAAGTATATTCTGAAAGAATAAAATACTGTTTTAGTCTTTGGGTTAAAAATCAAAATAGTCTCCAACCTATTTTCATCGTCAAAAATGTCTCCGACAATACATAAAATTTATTAAATTGGTCCTACCATTAAGTGACATTAATTTTAGGATGGATTTGTCCTTTGGCAGTTAACTGTGAGAAAAAATAAATAAACAAAAGAAAGAAGAGGGAAAGAGAGAGAGAACAGCGGCTTGACAGCACAGCCAATCAGTAGCAGCCACAACTCAGCAGACCAGTGGGAGCAACAGAGGCCGGAGCAAGGTAAGTCCACGTCAACAGTAGCAACAACAAAATCAACAGCAACCACCATCGTCAACGGCGCCAGACACGGGCAAAAGACAATGTCAATATGGAGCAGCAGAAAGTCAAGGCAGCCGTGGCAGCACAGGGGACGAGCAGAGCCAGCAAAATAGAGCATGGAGGAACAGAACAAAACGACAACAGCAACACATAGCGGAGACGAGGCAGTAATGGGGGCGCGGTGGAGGTGGCTAGCCGAACAAAAGCAGGACAAAAAACCAAGCAGCAGCAGTGTGGAGGTGGAGAACAGGAGACAAGGTGGTTCCTCTCTCCACTGTCGCCTTCTTCTTCTTCCTCTCACAAGTTACAGCAATCTCTATCTCTCTTCCCATTTTACCTCTCCTCTCTCACTGTTGCCCTCTGTCTTTCTTCTCAGTGATCCCCTCTCTTCCTCTTCCCTTCTCCAGGCGGTCCTCTATCTCTCTTCATTCTCTATCTCTCGTTCTCTCCTTTCTTTGTTTACTTTTCCGTCCCCCACCACCCTTTTTTTCTCTCACAGCTAACTACAACTAAGGATATATCCATCCAAAAATTAACTACGCTTAACAGAAGGACCATTTTTAAAAAATTTCTGTGTAACATTAGGGATGTTTTTGACAATATAAAAGGTTGGGGACCATTTTGATTTTCAGTCTAAACCTTAGGACCAAAACAATATTTACCCACTCTGAAAAGAAGAATATGTACAAAAATAAACTTAATTTGTGAAGAGTAACTAGTATTCTCATACTAGAACACACTGTATACCCTCTGCACCAATATAACTAGGAATTGAGCAATTGCTTCAATAGAACTTTGAAAGACAATTATGTTATATCACACTCATCCCTGATCCCCAACAACAAAATAAACACTACCAACCTGGCAGGCATTTACACGGAGATCCCATATTCTAACACTGTGGTCCAGAGAACCAGACATGAAGCTATCATTGATTGGAGACATGCAGAGAGAAACAACTCTATAAAACAAGTCACAGCAGAAAAGGATCAGCAAACACTCATGTATAACAAAGAAACTAGTATTAAAAATAGAAAAGAAAAAGATAGGAAGAGACAGAGAGCACACATAACATTACTATTTTAAGGGGAAAAAATTATTAATACTAAAATGTAGAATTTACAGAAAATGGGGAGGATGAGAAATCCTACTAATACAGAAACAGACAGAATAAACAAAACAGAAAAACTCAATATTCCAATCCCTCAACAAATCATTTACATACACCCCAAGAAACACTGTGAGCTTGATGCAAGTGTGCTAGTCTTATACCAAATCAAATGATTTGTCACAAAGTTCCCCTTTAACGATATTAGAGATTTGCCCAGCCAAATATATCATATTGCAGCATGGATTGTAATAATTGCTATAGAAGTTTAGCCTCTTTATTACTCCCAAAATGAAGGAAGTGAATGCTAAAGAAACTCTCCAAGAGATAGAACACACCCAAAATTCATCAAAAATACCAAACCAAGCGTACCACACATCAAAAGCAAAAGAAGTATTATAGAACAAATGTGATGCAAATTTTGGGATTGCCTTGTTTGACCTATGGACAGGTAACCCATCAATAGTTTTAATTTTAGCCTTGTTCTAATTTTAATTCAGAAGATAAAGCTTCACACCTCTGTTTATGCCCTTTGAAGTACCGTAAGCATCGGTTGTCATACATTGATAAATACCGCAATGATTCTGGACAAGGAAGGGTGGGTGTCATTAGTCATTAGTTGTAGTCATTTTCATAATTCATTTTCATTATAAATAGCAAAAAATCAATATCATTGTATGGAGAAGCTCACCTCCAGTACTCTCCAAATTGTACTTGGAAGAACATATAACAGAGTTTGGATGATGAGTAAAACAAATGCGATCAGCACCATGTTTCTTATGATAAGTGGTCTTCAACAACCTGTAATTCATAGCAAATGTTTTATACATGCCTAAATGCGTAGAACAATTATCCATTAATGAAGCAGCAAATGATACAAAATTAAAGACATTAATTGAGAAATTATTTAAGTAAAATAGAAGAAAAAGAACCCTTCATTAACAAGAGTCTTGCTAACAAATGCCCTAAGGACACTAGTTAAGGATACTACAAATAGTAGGTTTTAATAGAAAACATAAGTTTTTACACATTGATAGTGTATTGGAAAAACTACTTAATTCTATCCTACTGAGATTAACTTCCATGTTGTAGCAGTAGACTCACTTAGCATTGGCAATGTCATATAGTCGCACTGAGTCATCCTCGCTTGCTGTGACAAGTAAATCATCTTTGCGATGGAAATCAAGAGAATTTATTTTCCCACCCTGAAAATTTCATGGCAATTACACTAAACATAAACACAGCTTAAGAATGAGGCCTTTAACCCCATACCAAGAACCAAAGATATCATCAGAAACTGATAACTTCTTCCACGGCTCTAGAAGAAATTGTGATTAAAAAGAAAATTGTGAAAAAGATTCCATTTCTCAAACTTCCAGAGTTTTCATACTTATCAAGGAAGAAAGCAAGGTAATGTATGTTTAAAAGGGAAAGAAGGCTTACGGTGCATTTGTTTCTAATTATTTAAAAAGCGCTTTTACAATTTGATTTTTTATTTAGTTGTAAAAAGCTAAACTGATTTTAATCAAGCTACTCAACGGACTTTTTCTGTTAAAAAAAGAAAAGCTGATTTTTTGTTTAAAACAAAAAAGAACAAAAGACACCCTAAGATAAAAACGTTCATGGCACTCAGGTCAAGAACCAATGTTATTTGAAGAAATCGTTGAATTGGCCCTAAAAACTTCTTTTACAGCAAGAACAAGAAGAACACTGCTATGCATCGCTGAGAGAACAATCCTAAGTTCCTAACAATCCTAGGGTAATGTTTTAAAAGCTAAATTTGAAGGGAAGGAACTGGGAGAGTAAATGCTTACGAAGTCGGAGAAAACCGCCGCTATGGACATGCTGCGCACCGTATCGTCATCTAGCTCTGTCAGCGGCGCCGTCATCCTCGCCGACCGGTGACAGTATAGCGAAGTAAACCTTTTTCAGGATGACCGGGAAATTTTTTCTGTGTAGAAACGGCAGTGACAATAGTAGTGTCAAGACTGAAGAACCCAGCTCCAGCCAGATTCTCACTGCAATCCCTTTCTGATTTATAATTTCTTTTTTGGTCGCACGCCCTATCTCCCAACCCAACAAATTAAAGATTAATTCATTGTGGGTACAAGTTCTTAAGAATTTATCGTTGATAATGAATCAAGGACTAATCCTATATGAATATGAGCTCTTGAGAATATGTAATTGGTGAATAAATTATTGTATCCACAAAATAAAAATGTAAACATAAATACGAGTTACTCTTTTTATGATCAAAGAGGTCTAAGGCCCAAAAATAGCACAAAGGGAGCTGGGCTCCAATCAAATCTCCTGAAATACCAAAAATATTCAAACCTCCTGTAAGCTATGACCAAAAACCGAAATATCTCTTGAAAGACTATGAAGAATAAGACTTTGTTTAAATATAGAAAAAAAATTTAAAAAATTGAAAAGAAAAAATAAAATAATAAAAAAATAGAGTTATCTGTATGTTATTTAAATAAAAAAAATAAAAAAATTATTTGGATAAAAAAAATAATATAAAAAAATCATAATACATTATATAAAATTATATTAATATCTTTATAATAAAATAAAATATAAATATTTTTATTTATTTATTTATATTTTATTATACTTTATAAATATTAAAAAATATTATAATTTTATATATTTAATTTAAATTATTTAAAAGTAAATTTTTATTATAATAATATATTAAAACTAAATTTAAATTGATAATTATTAATAATAATATAATTATGAGTAACATGGTAAATACGCAAAAGGTAATACTTGTTTCTTTTCTTTTACTTATAATGGAGAGAAAAAATATTGTGGGATCCACACGAACATTTTTTTTATTTTTTCATTCATTTTTTTCATCTTTTTTCTCTTTTTTTATTTTTTCTTAAAACAAACATAGCGTAAAGGCTCAGACTGCTGAAACTTTAATTGAAGTGGCCAATCATAACATTTTTTAATATAGGTGTACTTGGGATTAAAATTTGATAAGGTAAAATAATGGATGAAAACTTTTAAATATTGTAATGAGTGTATTTTAAGTAAATGTGTGATATTGTAATGTCCAGAACTAAATGATGTCAAATCTAATATCAATTAATATTTTTATTTTAAAATTTAGATGCTAAATTATAAATTTTTTATTTTATATCTTAAATACTAAACGTAAATCCTAGATTTTCTAAAAATAAAGTTTAAATAAAATAATTTTATAATTAAAAAATTAATTAATATTAACTACTTAAAAATTATTTTTCTATAACTTTTTGTTTTAATGTATCAAATTTTATTGCTCCTCATTGTTATTAATTATTATTGGCCTAACCAATACACTTTTTTAAATAAAAAATACCTTAATTTTTAATTTACGTAATATATATATATATATATATATATATATATATATATATATATATATATATATATATATAATCATTATTGAATCTAAGAAAATTTATTAATTTTTCGTTGAAAGTATTTCTTTAGATAGAAACTTATATGCAATAGTTTTCATGTGAAGTTGATATTAAAAATCGTTAATTAATTTAATAAGTTTGACTAAATTATTATTTAACAATTTTTAATTATTAATTTCACATGAATACAATAGCATATGAATGTTCGCCACTTTTATTAAGGTATTAATCCACTAAGCACTAATCTTATAATCACTTTCCCTTTTCACATAATTTCTTCCCTTTTCAAAAATCCCATAGCATAAAAAAGGTGACTTGAGATTTTCACTTTGTACTACTTAAGATCGATGGCTTGGTGGGTTAATAGATATTCGATAACCTTTGTGCTCTTGCGTAGTAAGTCTCAAAAGAAGTATAGTTCATACGATCTAAAATTGAATTTACTTCTGTCTATGCTAAATGAGGTATACGTCGACTTTCTAAGAATAGCAGCGGTGAGCACCTATAAAAGCATTCTAACATTCAAGTCAGAAAGAGAGTGAGATAAGTATATTATAATTCAGAATGAATAGCATACCTTCTTTAGCTTAAATTTTTTTTTCTTTATAGACTTTTCGAGTTCGAACGTGTTATCGTACCGATACTTGGTTGACCTATTTTCTAAGTGATTCTATGGAGATTTCTTCTGAAGACGCATTATCTTTAGTAACTGAATTATGCATGTGATTTTGGATTTCTCCTTTGTTTTCTGTTATCATGCTGATATATAGGTTTTGCGGGCGAGTTATATATATAGAACGGATCACAGCCCCCAAACTTGACCTGTGGACTGCTTTATAGAAACAGGTTGAGCTTTTTTCGCAAAGCTCGAGCTTTAAATAGACATATTTATAATAGAAAGTATAATCCCCCAAGCTCGATCTGTTTTAATTGAAATAAGGGTGAGAAGATATTACAGAAGATTTGTAATAAAATTATATTTTTAATTTTTTATTAGAAATTTGTAATAAATTCTCATTATGGCACCTTTTACAGTTACCAAGGACACGGTAATTGGTTACTTTTTGTTATAAGAGTAGAATTACTATTTTATTTTTATTTTGTTTTGAATGGTTTAGATTATTTTGCAACTAAAGAGTCTGGGATCCTGATCGTGTATTTACACATGTATGTTAAAGGTTGATGAAGACGTGGTTTAGTCGTAAAGGTTTGTGTCAAAAATAAGTGTTTCATTTTTTGGAACTAAATTTGAAGATGAGTAAGAAAGGTTAGTGATTTTCTTTTTTAGTGTAAAGATTTTGTGTGTGAGTTTAGGTTTGATATAATTTGAAAAAATGGTGAAGGCGAAAAAGAAAGTAAAAAAGAAGAGAAATACGAAAGAGGAAAATGACAAAATTATTGTTGAAGAGGAGTTCATTTAGGAACGAAATGATTCGTTTTCATAGGTTGCTGAATTGGTGAAAGAGTGAATTTCTATTTTTTATTATAAAACTAGTGTGGCTCAGTTAGGTTGTTCTTGTTGGGTTAGGGAGGGTGAAGTTGTAAAACTTGAGTTTTTGCCTTGTTATATGTCTGATCGTGTGTTCCACAGGAGTGATGGGTGTGAGTGTTTCTTTATTTATAGTTATGTGTTGGTTGAGTTAGGTGTTAGATTTTTGTTTACGCAGTTTGAACATGGTGTGTTGACACAAATGAGGTATGCAACATCTCAATTGCATCCAACTCTTGGACATTTGTGAGAAGTTTTGAGATTTTGATGGAGTATCTGAAAATTGAGACTTCGTTAGATGTATTTTTTGTGTTGTTCCAAACTAAAGGTGTGAAAAAGGGGCTTTGGTTAAACTTAGCCGGTGTCCCTAATCGAACTATATTCAGTTTGTATAGGTCATCTTTTAAGAGTTTTAAGGTGATGTATGTTAAAGTAAGGTCATGTGAGGATGAGTTTTCCTTCTCTATAGATAAAAATTTGGTTGAGAAATTTTTCTTGTATTGGCACCCTTTCCGTAGGCAAATTCTTGGTATGGAGAGGATGTAATATAGGAACAACATGTTTGTGGAATTCTTGGTGAATAATATCATGATCACTAGGTTATTATCTATATCTGAATTACTTGAGTGGTAAACTGATAGAGATTTGATTACTGAATATTTAGGAATTTGTGTAATGTAGATCATTGTTCGAAGATATTGGTTTTGGTTGTTTGCATATACTTATGTTATTTGTGTTTATGTGTAGGTGAGAAAGCCTCCAAGATTACTACTAGTAGCCTTCGTGCCTTTTTTAAGGCCAAGAATATAGAAAAGGAAAGGTCTGTAAATAATGTTAAGTTGGAAGGAGGTGTTGAGGTCGACCAACCTACACCTCGAAAGAAGGTGAACTATAAGAAGAGGAAGATTGAGGTTACTGCTAATAAGGAGGAGGTGATCAACTTAACAAAAACCAAGTTTGATGATAAAGATTTGGATTTGGATGAGGTTGAAAATTTTACAAAGAACTAGGTGAAACTTCATGGCTATAGGGAGAATGAGAATATCACTTCCATGTGGAGTGAGCATTTTCCAATTCTACTTATGGCCGATGAATATGGTCAGAATCCTTCTAATGTGAAATTAGTTCACAATGTTGGTGATGTTGGGGTGGCACAATATTTGTAAGTAAGTAGGAGTATTGAATTAATTGGTAATTGTCGTTTTGTTCTATTTTTAATAGATTGTTCTGGTAACTATGTAGGTGATGGGATCTCGGTTAATGCTTACTGGCCAAACTCATGAGATGAAGCATGCAAGGGATTCTTTTTGACAAGGCAAGTATGGAACAGGTAATGCAAGAGAATATAAAGAAAGGTAATAAGCATCAGGATGCATTGGAGCAAGTTAGCTTGAAAAAAATGAGGTGAAATCGTTGGAAGAGAAGTTAAAACTGGCTGAGGATAAAGAGAAGAAGCTTGATAAAGAGAGGACGAGTTTAGCGACTAGAGTGGTGGTGTTAAACCTTGAAAAAAAGAACCTGAAATGTAACAAAGATGCCATGGCTTGGAGATGTTTGCTAGCGAGTTTGAGAGAGCTATAGAGTAGGTGAAGTTCCTTGCTCCTAACATGGATGTGGTTGCTATGGACCCTTGTAAGATTGTTGTGAATGGAGAGCTGATGGTGATGGATGATGATGATCAGGAACAGGAGGGCGAGGATGAGAATATGGGTCCTCCATGATAGTTGTTTTATGTAATGAACTTTGCTTTTTGTTTTTTTGAAAAAGTTTGTTTGATATTGTTTGCTTATAGTTTAGTAGACTGATGTACTAGGTATAGCTCGATTAATTATAATATGGTTGCTATGTTTGCAAGACAATGTTAGTATATGAAATATTTGAATGTGCATGTTTTTAGTATGATTCGTATTTTTGTTTTTGGTAAGTTGTTTCCCTTAGTTTGTATGATTGTTTTTTGGAATGTATTGCGGAAAAAAAAACCGGCTGGATTAATATTACTGTAGACTGATTTAATGGAGACAGTAGTGAATGTTTTGAAAAATGTTAAAGAATAAGAAGTGATTTGTTAGTTGCCGTTATATTCAGTGTGCTTTGCATTGGTTGACTTATAAGTCGGTTAAAAAGTAATGGAAAATAGTAGTGAGAATTGAAGAACTAAGAATTATCATTATATTGATGAGGATCCTTCAATGTTGAAGGACAGAGGTGTGCCTCGTTAAAACCTCTCCTGACAAAACCCGACTTAGGGATAAAATCCAGGCAGTAGGAACAAAAGTACAATACCTTGTCCTGATTTAGCTATAATACATTTTTAAAGAAAAAATGTTCCATGTACTTGGTAGATCATTGCCCTGCAATGTTTGTAATTTGAATGCTCCTCGTCTTATAACTTTTGATATTCAGAATGGGTCTTCTCAATTGGCACTAAGCATTCTGTGACCTTGTGATTTTTTTGTGCTTCCTCTGTTTTTCTGAGGACGAGGTCTCCTTTTTGGAATGACCTCGACTTGATATTTTTATTGTATTTTCGAGCTATAGCAAGTTGCGTTATGCGTTGTTGAATCAGCGCTTGGTCTTGGATTTCTTCTATTGAGTCCAACTCGGTAGCTCTTAACTCAGCATTTGCTTTGCCATTGAGGATGTTTATTTGACCAGACTGATGTGAAACTTCGACCGGTATCATGACATCACAATTATATACTAGTCTAAAAGGAGTCTTTTTTTGTTTATGAATGTTCTGTTGTGTTATAGCTCCATAAAATTTTATGAATGAGCTCGGCCCATTGTCCCTTGGAATTATCTTTTTTTTTTTTTTGTAACGCCTGCAATATAATCTTATTGACAGCCTCATCTAGCCCATTAGTCTGAGGGTGCTCTATAAATAAAAATTGATGTGTAATTTTAAAATTTTGTAAAAAACATGTGAAATTCTTATCAATGAATTGTCAGTCATTATCAGTAATAATGGAGTGAGGTATATCAAATCTACATATTATGTTTTTTCAAACAAAAGAGATCATCTTTTCAGAATTGATTTTTGCTAAAGATATAGCCTCTATCCATTTTGTAAAGAATTTAACCTGACTTGGTGCTTGTGGAAAGGATTTAGGATATCCAGCCCCCACTTACTAAAGGGTCAGCTTACCTCTGATGTGTGTAACTGCCCGGCCAGATTTTGAATGATGGGGGTGTAACGTTAGCAATGATCACAATATTTGACCTTGTTCATGCAATCCCTTTGTATTGCAGGCCAGTAGTATCCTACTCTAAGTATTTCTTATGCTAGGCTTCTACCCCTATGTGACCATATACTTTTTCTTTGACTTCATCAATGGATAGTTTAGCATCGGCCTTGCTTAAGCATTTTAATAAGGGTCTTGTACAACCTCATTTGTATACTCGACTCTAATCAAGGTGAAGAAGTTGGATTGTCTCTTGAATTTGCGTTTATCCTTGATATCCTCTAGTATTTTTTTCAACTTGCAGATATGTGATGAATGGGTTTTGCCAATCTATCTCCTGTGTAATACTCAAAAGAGCTATTATTGTAACACTGAGCTCATCCAGTGTTAGTTGTGATAAGCTTGGTAGGTGAGTTTGACTTCTAATAGTTGCTAGTTTGGATAAAATGTCAACTCGGCAGTTTTGCTCCCGAGGCATGTGGGAGATTTCAAATTTCAAAAAGCAAGAGCTAAGGTTATTAATAATAGATAAATAGTTTTCTAATAGTGTATATCTTACTTGAAAATTACTTGTTATCTATTGTACCACCACCAGTGAATTGCATTTGACATTTAGGTGCGTTATCTTGAGGGTTTGAGCTAATTTTGAGACCGGCTATAAGTGCTTCATATTCTGCCTGGTTATTGCTAGCATGGAAAATAAATTGCAAAAATTGTTCTATAACTATTCCTTGGCTATCTTCGAGCAATATACCAACTCCAGAACCTTGCATGTTCAAAGTGACATCAACATATATTGTCCATGTCTTGGTACTAAGTGTTGAGTTGTTGAGAGTAAGTTATGCGATGAAGTTGGCTAAAGCTTGGGAGTTGATGGCTCCCCGCGCTTAATATTGGATTTCATATTCTAAGAGCTCAATAGACCATTTGATTAATGTTCCAGCTAGTTTAGGTTTGGTGAAGATTTGCCTTAAGAGATGTTTTGTTCGTACTATTATAGTGTGACTTTGGAAGTAGTATCTTAGTCGCTTTGCTGTTGTTACAAAAGCTAAAGCTAGCTTCTCTAATTTTGGGTATATGAGTTCGACATTCTGGAGAGATTTTCTAACGAAATATATTGGATGTTGTTGTTTGCCTATTTATGTTACCAAAACAGAGTTAATAGCATAATCAGTAACAGACAAATATAAATATAAAGGTTTACCATGCTCAGGTTTTTGGAGTATTAGAGGTGAGGATAGTATGTCTTTTAACTCGGTGAATGCCTGTTTGTATGCTTTTGACCATGTGAACTTCTTCTGTTTTGTTAGTGTTCATGCCTTGGATCGAGCTGTATGACCCGGGCGGATCAACGACAAATCGACCGACCTGTTCAGATCAGGACTACCCGACCTTTTTATGAAAGAGGTCGGCCAAATCACTACAGAGGCCCAAGAAGGCCCAAAAAAGAGGAACACGACCCAAATCTAAAGGCAGCCCGAAGCCTAGAGAGATAAAGTCGGTTCCCTTAAAGATAAGATAACTTCACTCAAAGATAAGATAAGATAACTATCTTATCTCCTAAAAGGTCATTCTACGCCATTATAAATACACTGGAGCACCCAGATATAACTCATACTCTGATTCTACTAAAAACCTGCTTAATACCCTTGCTAACTTAAGCATCGGAGTCCCTTGCAGGTACCACCACTCTCCGGTGACGAAGGATTAACACCACCACCAAGTCCAACAAGTCGGACACATCAGCTCCGACCAGTACAGAAGATTTCGTCCGAGATCGACCTACAGTTTCAGGTAACCCTCGGAACAGTTAGTGTTTTGAAGAAATAATGTGATCGGTGAGTAATCCAAGGTAAGAAATGGGACAATGCTGATAGCCGACCAGTGAGTTATGGGACTTCTTTGATTGACTGAGGACTTCTCATCTTCAGTATTGCTTGACATTTTTTTGGGTTGGCCTCCATACCTCGCTAGTTAATATGAATCCGAGGAATTTTCTCCCGTGTACGCCAAAGACACACTTCTCCAAGTTTAGCTTCATATTGTATAGCTAGAGCTGTTGAAAAATTTTCTTTAGATAATTAGCCTTTGATAAGTACCATCTGCATTTTTTAGCTCAAAGGGCATAACCTTGTTACAGAAATTGCCATAGTCAATAATAAATGTAGTCTTATCCTGGTCTGCCGAATATATAAGTATTTGGTTATAGTCAGAATAAGCATCCATAAAAATTAAACATTGAAAACTAGATGAGCTATCAACTAATTATCAATACAAGGAAAGGATATGTGTCCTTTGGACAGGCCTTGCTGAGGTCAATGAAGTTTACACATATCATCCACTTGTCGTTGTGTTTTTTAACCATGACTATATTTGCTAACCAGCTTGTGAACCTAATTTCTTTTATAAATCCAATATCTAATAGTTTTTTTTGTTTTCTCTATGGATGCCTTCTTTTTGTCTGTGTCGAGGTATCGTTTCTTCTGAACTATAGATCGGCTTGAGAAATTAAGTGCTAGTTTGTGACAAATGATGTTTGGATCAATCTCTGACATGTCTGCTAGGGTTCAGGCAAATAGATCGATATTTTCTTATAGTAGTGTGACGAGTTGTTCTTTTCTGGTCTTTGTAATGCATCCCCTATGTAAGTGTACTTGCTTTCTTCTTCTGTTAGCATCACTTTGGTTAAGGTATCTATAGGCATAGGTTAGTTTTACAAGTCTTCCCAAGGGTCTAGGTATGCTAAAGCGGGTAAATATTCCTAATTATAGACCGCATGAACGTAGTGCTGATCAGTTTGTTTTGAAGGATTTGCTTTGAGACTCCCATTATAGCATTGTCTGGCTTTCTTCTAGTCCACGTGGATGGTGACAACTTTGTTATCCTACATACAAAACTTAATACACAGGTGTACAGTGAAAATAATAGCACCAAATGTATTCAAAAAAGGTCTTCCTAAGATGATATTGTATGGGCTTTGATAGTCCACAACTAAGTATTGGATGTCTAGGATTTTACTGTTAGGGTATTCGCCTAGGGTTGTTGTAGCCATATATAACCACGTATTGGAACACACTCACCTGAGAAACCTACCTAGTTGATGGTTGTAGAGCGTTGTCACTTAGCTTCATTTTTTGATATGTAGAATAGAACAACACGTCTGCCTACTACTTATGTCCAAAAGGATTTTCTTCACCAATAGTTCACCGACCTAAAGTAATATGACTACAGGGTCGTCCATGTTTTTATCTACCGCTTTGAAGTCTGAAGATTTAAATGTAATCTCTAGGATATCCACGTTGGTGGTCAAGGTCAGTTTGGACTCAGTCATTGACATCATGATCTATATCACCACTTTTTAGCATAATTGCTGCATCTTCTCCCCTATGAAACCACCAAATATATAGTTAATAATGCCACGAGGTTGATTAGGGCCTTCATTTACCTTTTTTCCTTTGTCTCTATAATTGTCATTTGACTTCAAACATTGGTCGAGGTCTGTTGCATTTCGTCTCTGTCCTTGACTGTCAATGTACTTATCTAACAGGCCTTGGCAAGCTAGTTTCTTGAGGAGATCCTTTACAATAACACAATCATCTATAGCATGACTGTACTTCTGGTGAAATGTATAGTACTTGGATTTGACCACGTATCGTTGGTCTTGATAAGTTTCCGCTTTGTTTGGTGGTTTGATTAATTTGGAGTGCAACATATCTTTAATAATGTCTTCCTTTTGGTGTTGAATGGTGTATATGTGTCAAATTTCGGTGTTAATTTGAATGGCTTTTGGTCTGCCTTATTGTTTGTGTGTTTGTTCCATTTATTCTCCTCTCTGCTAGGGTTAGGTCTTTCCACTCTCCGGATTTGTCAGAGTTTTGAACTTAGTTAACCTCTTTGGCTTCGTCACTGCTGTAATCTCATGAAAATTTTCAGGTTGAAGCCCACTCTTTAGTGCATGTAAGTGGATTTCTGGATTCACGTTAGGTATCTCTATAGCTGCTTTTGTGAACCATGTCATGTAATCTTTAAGGCTTTCATGTTGTCCTTACTTTATAGTGCTGAGATAATCTGAGTAATGCACATAGATCTTGGAAGATGCGAAGTTGTTAACGAAAAGGTCGGCCAACTCATTGAAACTTGATATAGAACTCGCAGGTAAACCAGGAAACCAGATCAAGGAAGCACCATCTAAGAAAGTCAAAAATATACGACAAAGTATTGGGTTAGATGCATCGTTCATGAACATCATTAAATAAAATTTAGTGACGTGGATGTTGGGATCACCGATTCCCTCATAGGGTTTCAATGTCATCGGCAGAGTGAAGTTCTTCGGCATCTGAAAGCTCATAACTTCCTTGGAAAAGGGATTGGTTCTCTTTATTAATGGCTTTAGGGTAACTATCATAGCGGCTTTAGTTTCTGCAGTATAGTCGTCATCATCGTTGTCATTGGCAGGGTTTTTCTGTTTCTCCTCGTCATGTCAACTATTTTGTTTCTGGTTCATTAGCTCGACCATGTGTTGGACTTCTGCCCGCAAGGACTCATTGATAGCCAAAAGCTCGGGTTGAGTGGGAAGAGGAGGAGGGTTGCTTTGCTCTTCTGCCATAGGTCGTCACCTGCAAAAAAAAAGGGAAAATAGGGCAGAAAAGACGATGGTTGGGTTAATTTAAAACTTCAGCCCCACGGTGGGTGCTAAATGTTCCTGCGTAGTAAGCTTCGAGAGAAGTATAGCTCATTCGATCCAAGGTTGAATTTACTTTTGCCTAGGCTGGATGACATATACGTCGGCTTTCCAAGAACGGAAGCGGTGGGCACCTACAAATGAACTCCAATGTTTAAGTTAAAAAAAGAATGAGATGAATATACTGCTATTCAGAATAAATAGTACCTTCTTTAACTTATGGTTTTTTCTTTTATAGACTTTTGAGTTCAAACGTGATATCGTACCGTTACTTGGTTGACCTATTTTCTAAGTGATTTACTGGAGATTTCTTATGAAGACACGTTATCTTTAGTAACTAAATTATACACGTGATTTTGGATGTTTCCTCTGTTTTTTGTTAGAGTGAAGTACCAACCCGGCCCCTGTCCATTTTCAAGAATGACAACGCGACCCCTCAAAATAAAATCGATCCAGTTCGGTCCCTGTCCCTGATTTTCGTCACACAAGGCGGTCCCCATGCGTTTTTCTCCGGCGAGACTTGACGAAAAATGCAGAGCTGGCTCGTTCGGTGCGTGACCTGTCATAAGAGGTGGATGACGTGTTCAATCAGTGCTGAGCTGGAGAAATTGAAATGGACAGGGGCTAATTTGTCCTACCCAGTCACTATATCAACGACGTCGTTTCCGTGGAAAGCAATGTTTCATTTGCTTTTAAGAAGGTGGGTTTCCATAAAAACCCTTCCCCTAGCCTCGACATTTACAAGAAAACCCTAGGTCAAAAGCTTTTTCACTTCTCGAGACCATTGTGGACGCTGTGTTGGTAGAGGGAAGCGCTGACGTTGCTGCTTACAATGTTGACGACGTCATAGTTCACGACGGGTTGGTGGTGCTGTTGACGGAGCTAGACGGAATCGTGTTAGGACGCTGCAGATAGTTCAGGTTAGTGATTTTATATGAAGCATTTATCCCTTGTGCGTTGTGTGGTCCCTCCAAATTGATTCTGCTTCTGACAAGGAACCATTGTTATCTACAACCCTTTGTGGTCTTAGTCATGGAAAAATTCAAATAACCCTGAACTATGTGCATTTTGGAAAAAATTAAATAATATAGTGGTGGTCATTCTTGTTTAAACATGTTTATTGTTAGGGAGATTTTATTAAAGCTTGAATAAACTGATTGCAGATGTCTGAATATATGGTTATTCCTGTGTTTTACCATGGGGGAGATTTGTTAGAAACTCTGAAGGTGATCTCTGCTACTTGGATAGTAAAGTGAAGAGATTTCCCCCCTTAGACTTGGATTACGTAAATTTTTTTGACTTGGTTAAATTATTTAAAGAATTGGGTTATCGGGAGTATAAGCAGATGTTCTGGCTTGATATGGGAGAACCAAATATGGAAGCTGGACTCCATGTAATTAAAGGAGATGTAGAAATTAATCAGATGAGGGAGGGTAAGTTGAGGTACAGGGAAACTGATGAGCTATACATCTACTTTGAACACGATGTGGACATGCCTAATGTAGTTGAAGAAGATGCGGCTGAGGAGACTATTGTGTTGGATTCATCATCATCATCGTTATCAACTGATGATGGATATGAGACAACAGAGGATGAGCCTTACATGCCTCCTCCCCCTGAATTTGAGACAGATGACAATGGTAATGAAGAAGAAAACAAGAGGAAAAAAAGGTTCCAAAAAAGGGAGTTTCAGCAAAGAAAAAGACGAGTAATGAGGCTGCTGGGTATGAAACTGAGGATAAAAGTACAGATGAGGAAAGAAGAACTAAGAAGAAGAATAGTGTGCCTAAAAAAATAGTGTCACCTAAAAAGAATGAGGGAAAGAAGGGTGGTGTAAGTAGTAATACCCCAAGACAATCACCAAGGACTGCAAAAAAGAGAACATCTAAAAAATACTCTGGTGTTAGAAGGAGGCATATCTTAAGAGATGGACTAGGCAAGAAGGGGATGAAGGGCCAAAGTAGAGAAGCTGGACCAAGTGTTGGGGCTGGACAAACAGACCAAAGAGATGGGCCTGTAGGTGGATCAGGTGAGGGTCTTAATGTGGGTGATGGGCCTAGTAACCGAAGCTCAGTCCCAAATAAGGTGGAGATGGATAGTGATTTTGTGAAACCATATGAGTATGAGAGTGAGGCCTTCAAGAGCCCAGTTTCTTCTGAGGATGAGGGAAAGACATCATATAATTCCTTTAGTGAGGATACTGAGTATGGAGAGGTAGTGTTTAAGGTTGGTCAGATATTCCCTACAATGAAAACGTTCAAGAAGGCTTTAAAAGACTACTTTGTATTTGAGGGAAAGGATGTGTTATATATTAAAAATGAAAAGCATAGGCTGAGGGCAGCATGTGCTGCTGAGGATTGTCCATGACTGATTTTCACATCCTGGAATAATGCTAGTAGGTGTTTCTAGGTGAAAACTCTGATAGATGAGCACACCTGTGCTAGAGACTATGGCAGCAACATGGCAGATAGGGGCTGGGTGGCATCGAAGCTCATTAAGAAACTACTAATCCATCTTGATATGAAACCAAGGCAGGCAATGGATCACATGATTGAGGAGTACAATGTGCAACTTAACCATAGAATGATTGCGAGGGCCTTGAAAGTAGCTAGAGAGGTGGTTATTGGTAATGCACGGGCATAATATGGAAAGGTTAGAGACTACTTGAGTGAGATTCATCAGAGTAATCCCGGGTCCACAACATTGATGGAGACAATACCACAACCTGAAGCCCTCCCATTGTTTTATAGGTTATACATTAGCTTAGATGCTTCCAAGAAGGGTTTCATTCAGGGTTGTAGGCCGTTAATTGGCCTAGATGGCTGCTTTTTGAAAGGGTATTATGGCGGACAATTGCTGAGTGCAGTGGGCCAAGACGCAAACAACCATTTTTTGTCACAGCATATGCTGTTGTCCCTAATGAATGTAAGGACACCTGAAAGTGGTTCCTAATACTGTTGCAAGATGATTTGGGGCTGGTGACGCAGCATGGATGAAATTTTATAAGTGATCAGCAGAAGGTAATTCAATTAGTTTGTTTGTTATCTTTCATGAAAAAATGCAAGTGATATGTAAACTGTTAAATTATTTCTGTGTCTGTAATGCTTGCAGGGGCTAGAGTTAGCTATCAAGGAAGTAATGCCTAATACACACCATCGCAATTGTGTGCTACATATTTGGAAAAATTTTATCAAGCATTTCAAAGACCAGCAAACAAAGAAAATGGTATGGGAAGCAGCAAGATGCACAACATTCTAGGAATTCAATGCATGCATAGAGAAAATGAAGAAAATCAATCATGGTGCATGGGAGTATTTACAGCGATTTGATCCGGTAGTGTGGACTAAATCATATTTCAGTCATGGGCCGAAGGTGGATAATATAACCAACAACATGTACGAGGTGTGGAACGCAAAGATCATAGAGTATCGGGGAAAGCCCATATTAACGGTGTGTGAAGACTTGAGATGCTATTTAATGAGAAAAATGGCAACACACGAGAAGAAGCTTGAGAGTTATAGCGATCAATTGGCACCAGTATAGCAGAAGAAACTGGAGGAGTTTGTGAAACCTAAAGCTAACAAGTGGAGAGCCATTTGGGCTGGAGACAATGATAGGGTGCTCTTCGAGGTTCACAGAGGGGCAAGCAAGGTTGGAGTAAACCTTCAACAAAGGACCTGCACTTGTAATGTTTGGCAACTTACTGGTATGGTTGTTTATGAAATCATCTTATCTGAGTTATTGTATCTTATGGAATTTTATAAATTTCTGTTGTGTTGGTGCTGGAATATTGGCATATTTGTTGTTTATGAATCAATCATTATTTGAATTATTGTATCATAACACCTTGTGGATTGCATGTCTGGATTGTGCTTCTTGTTAGGCATGCCTTGCTATCACGCTGTTGCAGTAATGTATAAAATTGGTCTGAAGCCAGAGAAGCATGTGCATAAATAGCTCACCATGCAATCAATCAGAGCAACATATATGCATTGCATCAAACCAGTTAATTCAGAGGAGTACTAGACCCCATGTGATGCTCCAAGGACGGAACCACCCAACATCAAGAGACCACCTCATCGCCCCAAGATGAAAAGGAAGGTAGATCCTGTAGAACATGAGATGTACGCCACTAAAGCCAAGAAAACCTTTGAAGTGACGTGCAGCAAGTGTGGACAGCTTGGGCATTACTACAAGACCTGTAAAAATGACCCAAAGGATCCAAACCGGCAGCCATTGACCAAGAAGAAGAGAAGAGCTGGTAAGGGAAAGGAGTTGCAGATTGTACCCTTTGACACAAACCAGAACAGAAGCCAGGTAATTAGGGTTCGATTTGGTACACAGTAGTAATTGTTAAGGGTTTAAGTGTCTCATTTAAAATTTGTGGAGGGTTTAGTTGTCTCATGTAAATATTGTGATGGGTTTATGTGTCTCACTATTGGTTGTTTATATGATTAGGATGTAGGACCTAATGTCAATCTGAACAGTGCTAGTGTTCAACCTCCCCCACCTATGGATCCACTTGTAATATCTTTTACCCTGCTCCTTATCTTTATTGTTGTAAGATGACATATTACACTCTCCTTGCACTAACATGTTTATACTCCCGTGATAGACAAAGACAAAGAAGTATAAGAAGAAACTTCCAAAGACAATGCATAAGAAGGGTACTTCTGACAAACAGGAATAGGGAGAAGAAATTTTCCTTTCACAAAATGCACCCCAGGTAGATGAGGTATAGTGATTGGTCAATGTTGTTTTAAACTTTTTGTTTATTTTATTCTCATTAAATTTTTGTTACAAGTTACAGAAGAGGCTATGAACCTAAATCAACCACCCTCACAATCCTGTTCCACCCCCAACCTTAGTTATGCCCAAAGAAGAAAGCACCCTATGGTTAGGACCCCAACCGCTTCTATCTCGACTCCACCTTCATTTAGACAACCTATTCCACTATCAGTTCAAGTAGCATCAGGTCCTAGACCATGTGCTCCAACCGGTCAGGCTGTGAATCCGAGGACAACAACTGCTAATGTTCCCTTTCAACAAAGTGCTCCTTCTGCTGAGACCATTGTTGCAGCAAGTTCCGAGACTGCAGCAAGGCTTTTCAAGTTCATTCCTACCCCTGGGTTTATACCTCTGAAGAAGACTTGATATCTGATATGTTGTTGTTGATATAGATGATAAGAATGACTCCTTTTGTTATTAGTCTAAGTGTCAGTGTTTAGAAATCTAGGAAATATTTTGGAAGCTTTTAAGTGTTTGTATGCATGTTTAAGTCATTTTGAAACTCTACTAGACTGATGTATAAGATGTTTAAGTGAGTTTGAAACTTGACAAATTTAGGAAATATTTTGGTTCAAGGCTATATGTTGGCCTTCTTTTTGGTGTTAAAGGGCTATAAGTTGTCCCTTTCTCATGCTGAACAAGGACATGTTTGGTTATTTTGTGTTAATGTTTTATATAAGACATCTTTTGGGTTTGTTTATCCAACATTTTCCAGTAAGAAATCTGTATGACTACATGCTGCCAGAATTCATCAAAGTAGTAATAGACCCTTTTTTTTGGATCAAATCATAATCTCATCTGAAATAACATACATACTTCTAAAGTAATACAACTTATGATGTAAATAACATACACTTGTAAAAAACAAGACACACTATGAACCTAGTGTCACAGAAGGTTCTTACTACTCATATGCTTTAAAAAAATTTGGAGATCACAATTCCAAATACAAAAGCAATAACCAAAGCTTTAACACTACTGCCGCCAGAACCACTATTAGTATTACAATTTTTAGCTTCCAATTCTAACCCACTAACTCTTGCATCTAGTTTACTCAGTTTTCCAGCATCAACACCAGCAGCATCAGAAATCTGACTCTGATCTCGCGTCCAACCCTCTATATCAAGAGAATTTCTGGGAAACTCTTCAAATGATGCAACATAATCATCCAACCATGCAAAAAATTTACAATATAGTTTTGTACTCTGTAGAATATACCCACAGCTCATAAGATGTCACATCTGAGTTAAAATCAACAAAACTTAAATTAAATTTCAGATTACCTTGAAGTGTGGACATCCAAAAAATAACCGATTAGGGTTCAGTTCTGTTGAAGAGAGAAACAAAATAGCATGCGCCCCCACACCGACATCGTGGAGCAATGAACTTCTTCTTCTTTGGCGCAGCAACACTTCCTGCAGATACACTTAGAGGACTTCTGCCTTCATCTTTAAAAACTTCTCTTCCACTCCCATCCATGGAACTCAGTGGTTCGTTGCTGCTGCTCATGGCTCTGTTAAGATGTCAAGGCTGGGGGAAGGGTTTTTATGGAAACCTACCTTCTCAAAAGCAAATGAAACGTTGCTTCCCACTGAAACAACGTCGTTTATATGGTGATTGGTAGGACAAATTAGCCCCTGTTCATTTCAATTTCTCCAGTTCAGCACTGACTGAACATGTCATCCACCTCTTATGACAGGTCACGCATCGAATGAGCCAGCTCAGTGTTTTTCGTCAAGTCTCGCTGGAGAAAAACGCATGAAAACCGCCTTATGTGATGAAAATCGGGGACAGAGACTGAACTGGATCAGTTTTATTTTGAGGGGTCGGGTTGTCATTCTTAAAAATGAACAGAGACCGGATTGGTACTTCACTCTTTTTTTATATCATGCCGATTTATAGATTTTGCGGGCGAATTATATGGAACGGATCACTTCTTATATACCAAATTTCTTTATATCATTATAAAATATGATTATTATTAATTAATTATGTATTTAAATTATTTTACTTAATAAAAAAAGAAACAAACGTATTAGTTACTTAATTATTAAGAAAATATTAACATGAAAATAGTATGGAAAGTGAATGCATCGCATAGAAGAGTTATTACTTATTTAGTATTTACCTAGATTTTGTACGATAAAAGTATGGTACATGTTTTGGTTAAAAAAAGAGAGTATTGTACATGTATAACTGAGTGATCCATACATACACCTCATTAAGTCATGTTTTTGCCGTTTAGTGCCTTGCTGCTTCAATCTACATACATATTTTGCTTCTCCAGAATTTCGTTCCAAGTTTACATTAAAAAAAGAGAAGGAAAAAAAAAAAAACTAAATAACTAAAAAAAGTCCCAACATGCAACCTGAGCATTACTTCTCGGAGAAGTCCTCGTTCCCCGTTGCCGTCGACGAGGACGACAAAGCCACCGAGTTCCGTCCGCTCTCGGCAGGGCGGCCACACATGCTTACCTTCCACCTGGCATGGCTGAACCTCTTCTCCTGCTTCTTCTCCACCTTTTCCATTCCCCCACTCCTTCCGGTCATCCGTGAAGACCTCAAACTCACCGCCGCCGAAATAGGCGCCGCTGGCACCGCCTCCTTTGCGGGCTCCATCTTCTCCCGCCTCCTCATGGGACCCACCTGTGACCTTGTCGGCCCCCGCATAGCCTCTGGCACGCTCTCCCTCCTCACCGCCCCAATCATCCTCGCCACCTCCCTGGCCTCCACACCCGCCTCCTTCATCGCCATCCGCTTCCTCGTCGGTTTCTGCCTCGCTAATTTTGTCTCCAGCCAGTTCTGGATGAGCTCCATGTTCTCCGGCAACGTCGTCGGCCTCGCAAACGGCGTTGTCGCAGGCTGGGCCAACGTCGGCTCTGGCGTGACCCAACTCGTCATGCCCGTCGTCTACTCCCTCTTCATCTCACTATTCAACCTCCCTTCCTCCACCGCATGGCGCTTATCATTCATAATCCCGGCAATTTTCCAAGCCACCACCGGAACCTTGGTTTTGTTATACGGTCAAGATCTCCCTTCTAGTAACCACAACACCAAGAGAGGTAGTTAAGATTTAAGATTATATATTGATCAAGGCCAAAAACAAAAACAGAGTAAACTCTCAACTGAGGGGTCAAAATGTTATGTGTCAGCAAAGAATTAATCACCAAATCAGTCGTATCTGTATATAACGGCCCATCTTTTGTAAACACTTAATATAATCAAGAAAATGTATTAGATAAAAGTAGAATTAGAAGTATATATTCATGGTTTAAGGATACAATAGTAATGACACAATTATAGAAACATCAAAGTGAATGAAAATAAAATGAGTACTGAGATATAATTAAATATTATATTATTGTATATAAATGTAATAGAATCCTAATATATATTGTAACAGGTACTAATCGAAAGGAGAGTGTATTTGTTGTTGTGCTGCGTGGGTTGTCGAATTACAGAGGATGGGTTCTGGGACTGCTGTATGCGTCGTCGTTTGGGGTGGAGCTTACAATGGACAACATAATAGCGGAGTATTTCTATGACAGGTTCGGGGTGAATGTTCAGACGGCGGGAACCATAGCGGCGTGTTTTGGGATGGCGAATGTGTTTTCGAGGCCAATGGGTGGAGTGATGTCTGACAGGATGGGGAAGAGGTTCGGGATGAGAGGGAGGCTTTGGGGGGTGTGGGCGGTTCAGACGGTGGCCGGTTTGCTCTGTGTGTTGCTGGGCCGAGTTGACTCGCTTTGGAGCTCGGTGCTTGTGATGTGCTGCTTTTCAGTGTTTGTTCAAGCTTCTTCTGGCCTCATCTTTGGCGTGGTTCCTTTCGTTTCCAAGAGGTTAGCTGCTATATTCTTGTTTCATCAAATTTATATTATTTTTTTTCAATTGAATCTTTACATTGTTTTTAACTTTTTATACACTACAATCATGTTTAGAATATATACAAAATTTTAATCTAAACCTATTTCTAATGCATCACTAACTAACTAAGTAAAGAGCTGTTAACACTTAATTTGGCTAAGTTTTTTTTTAAAAATAACTTAAATAATAAATATTTATATTAAAAGTAATTTATAAATAAATTATTTTATATTTAATTTTTTAATTCTAAAAGTATTTATTTTAAGAGAAAAATAATAAAAAAAAAATTATTACGAAAGAAATAATTTTTTTAATTTTTTTAATTTTTTCATAAATACTAAAATAATTTTTTAGAAAGTTATAATTTAATTTTAAAAGTTATATCAAACATTAATATTATATCTTTTTAAAAATTAAAAATAAAAAAGAGTAATTTATAAACCTATTTAAACAGGCTTTTGACCTATTAAAAATCCAACAAGCTAAGTAAATATGATGGCTACTTAGTCACCAAAAATATGATGGCTACTTTCATACATAATGAAATTGTACAGAAAAAAAAAAGTAAAAAATGAATAATAAATCATGTTGTTCGATCACTTTTTTAAAATAAAATATAATTTTATTATTATCAAATATACTAACACTGTATTCTCTCTCTATATATGTGAGTATTGTCCAGTAAATATAAACAATACAATCAAAGTAATTAATTACCAAAACAATCAAAGTAAAGCCACTATTATATTTTTGTATTTTTATTTGTATTTTGATAAATTGTATTAGTGATAGTTTTTGAATTTAAATTTCAATCTAACTTAATTATATTATTTATTAAATTTGGTTGTAAGTTGTATAATGTCATTCCTGTATTTCTATATAGATGATTAATCTCTAATATTTACGATTCCTATACGCGGCATCCTTACAAAATTAAGCACGTAGTTACTAGCTATTTGTAGCTCAAAATCTATACTTTTAAACTTTCAAAATAATTTCTCGTTACAATTAAAACTTATGATTAAATCACCACTGTTAATGGATATATATAATACAAACATATAAAATTAAGAGTACCTTAAGGAATAAGGATGACTTAGGCTGTCCGTGATGATTTCAAATTTTTAATTTATAAAGATTATTGATTTATTAAGGATGTAATCTGAAAGTTTTAATTACTATATGAATTTTACTAGAATCTTAAAAACTTATTTTCTAAAAATATATTTTTATTTAATTATTAGTTGAGCCATCCCCTGTTAATATACCTATCTAGAGCATGAAGGAAAATAATAATAAGGTATTTAAATTTTTATGAATTAATATTTAAAATAATTTTTAAAATTTAATTCTAACTTAATTTAATTTTTTAATTTTAATTGACTCAATTTATACTCTAAAATTTTAAAGTTTGACCGACGCTTGTGTTATTCTCAATTATCAACTTCACGTAAAGTCGACTGCACCTGAGTTTTCACTTACCTGAGTTTCCACCTAATATATGGTGAAAACTTAGGTGCAGTTGACTTCACATGAAATTGATAATCGAGAGCCGTTAAATGAAAATTTAGTCAAATCAGTCAAATTATTTAACGACCACCCTCAATTATCAACTTCATGTAAAGTCGACCTGAGTTTTCACCTAGTGTATGGTGAAAACTCAGGTGCAGTTGATTTTACATGAAGTTGATAACTGAGAGTTGTTAGATGAAAATTTAGTCAAATTATTTAACGACTTTCAATTATCAACTTCATATAAAATCGACTGCACTTGAGTTTTTACCATAATGTATGGTGACCTATGCATGCTCATGCTTTGGTGATGTTCTTTGTAACTATCGTACACGTTCACTCACAATAAAATTGCTTTTTTCCAACTTAATTACTCTAGAGTTACTATTTGCTATTTTTATATATAAATATTAATTAAAATTTCAATTATAACTAATGATATATGTACCTAAAAACTATTCACCAATTAATTACCGTATTAATTATGAACAAATTTAATTATATTATTACAAATAAATTTGATTATTCTAATATGATAAATATAATTATTTTAATAATTAATTATAATATTAAGAGAAAATTCTACCTTTTTTTTAAGAGATGTTAAAATAATACTTTCCTTTTTTTATTTGTAAAATGTACATTTTTCTCTTTTATAACTTTTAAAAAATCTCCTCTTTAATTTATTTTAAATTTTTTTGTGTTAAGTAATGTTAACTTTATCTATTTTTTAAGAAAAAAATATTTTTTTATAAAAATAGCCTTTATTAAAAATTTTTTGATTAAATTTTATATACCAAAATATTTTTTAATAAATTATTTTTCTATGATTAAATTGTATTTTCTTTCAAAATAATTTTTTTAAAAAAATTTTAATAATTAAATTATTTTTTTCGAAGATACCCTTCAATAATTTTTTAATTATTAAAGAACTTGCTTTATAAAGATGTGAAGGAATGAGATGTTAATTTTTTAAATTTAGGATTTATCTATTGTGACTTGTTTTTAAGTTTTGTAAAGTTGTTAATAATTTTCAATAGTTTTATGAAACAAATTATTTATTAACATTAATTGTTATACATATTAACAGTGGTAAGATTTTTGTAATTTAATGTTAAAATAATATACATTGATATCAAAAATTAATAATAAAGTACAAAAATAATTGTTAATGAAAACTTTGGTAAAATCACAATTTAATAATTAAAAAATTATTGAAGGGTATCTTATGAAAAAATAATTTATTCATTAAAAAATTTTTTAAAAGAATATTTTGATAAAAATACCATTTAATCAGTAGAAAAATAATTTATTAAAAGATATTTTACTAGATAAAATTTTTACTAAAGGATATTTTATAAAAAATAATTTATTTTTTCTTAAAAAATAGATAAAGTTAACGTTAGTTTACACAACAAAAATTAAAATAGATTAAAGAATAAATTTTTTAAAAGTGATAAAGAGAGGAAAGTGTATATGTTACAAATAAAAGAAAAAAATGCTATTTTAACATCTCCGCAGAAGGAAGTAAAATTTTCTCATAATATTAAAAATAGTGAAAAAAATATAAAATTAATTTGGTAATTAATTTTTTATATTAACAAAATTATTATTGCAAAGTTATTTGTCGATCAGATAAATAATATAATAAATAATTATTTTAGATGTACATAAAAAATTTGATATCAAATTAATTATTTGTATAAAATATATAATAAATATAAAATACACATTAAAAATAACTTAAAACAGTAATATATTTATGAAAAGTACATTATGATTGATTTAAAGACTAATTTTTAATATTTAAAACAATAATTTTTTGTCTTCAAAATTTAAAATTTGTTAAAATTTTTAAAAATACTCGTAAATTTATTTTATTTTATTTTAATTTGACTTGTATCAATGTACTCCAATAGTTAAATTTTTATGAAATTAACGATCAATCAAATAATAATATTTGACTACTAACATTATATTTAATTTATATTAATTTTTTTATAAAATTATCATTGAATTGATCCTATTAACAGATATAGATATATTTAATGGAAATAGAAAATTTTATTAATAAAATTAAAATAAAATATAATTTTAAAATATTTTTAAAATTTTAAATAAATTTTAGAAAAATATATTTTATTTTATTTTTTATAATAAAAATATAAAAATTAATTATCCAGTTCCACAATAAATATGCGGTCATAGAAAATATAAAAAATATATTTATTTATTTGCAGATCGCTAGGAGTAATAGCAGGAATGACTGGAAGCGGTGGAACGATAGGAGCAGTTGTGACGCAAATGGTGTTGTTCTCAAGCGGCAACTTATCTAAACAGACAAGTATATCCGTGATGGGTCTATTCATCATATTTTGTACTCTTCCTGTAACTTCGATCTACTTCTCTCGTTGGGGAGGAATGTTTTGTGGTCCGACATCATGCCATGATTCAATCCAGGAAAATTATAGTCTTCTGGAATAACATATTTACATTCGAAGAAGAAGAGATATATCACAATTACGCGTTATGTCATATATAACTAAATTGGTCAATGTAATCGATAACATATATTATAATAGACTGAGGTAATTTATATTATAATTGACTATCTATACTTTTTTTGTAATTAAGATTATTTTATCTGAAGAGTGAGAATTTTAACTATTGAATCATAATTTAAATAATATAATTTTTTTATACTCACCTAAAAGATTGTGAGTTTGAATTTCTTTATCTTCAATAAAAAACAAAAATTTTATCCTACTAATAAAATAAAATAAATTATCTCATAAAATTAATAATTAAAAATTATTATAATAATCTAATCAAATGTATTAAATTATTTAATAATTTTTAATTAATAATTTACACATAAGAGAATTGTATATAAATTTTTACCTTTTTGGTTTTCTATCTTTTCTCTCTTGTTATTTAATGGCAACCATAATTAATTAATGTGATCACTACATTAACAAGGATGAGATATAAATAACAATTTTTTTATACTGAATAATTGTTTTATAATTTATTTTATTGTAACAAATATAATAAGCTTAGAAAAGAATTTTATTAGCTATTTATTAATAAAAAATAAAGTTTACTATTTATAAATGTTTCAACCATCAATAAAAGATTAAATAATTAAATATATTAAATAGAATTTTATTAACTCGTGTCTTAAAAATATAAATTAAGAACATTATAAAAAATAATTTATCAAAATTATTTAAAAAATAAATATTTTTATATTTTCAATACATTAAATATACAAAAAATGTTAAAAAATTTTATTATTATATTTTTAAAAAGTTAATTAAACTCTATTAAATGTTATTGTTGTTTTTATATATACATAAAATCACTTTTTCTACTATACATATTGCGTATGGTATTATTTTAATATTAAATTATAATATACAAACTACGTATTATATTATTTTAATATTAAATTACAATATACGGACCATATTATAAATACATAGACTGCGTATTGTCAATGTAATACGTGTTCTACGTGCTTGCACAAAACGACGTTTTAAAATACTGTAAAATTCTATTTTTTATAACATTAACTTAAAATTCTATTCACTCTTCAATATTAAAATAAAAAATTCAGAAATATTCATATTTTTATGTGAAATTAATAACTAAAAAATATTAGATAATAATTTAATTAAATATATCAAATTATTTAATAATTATCAATCATTTACAAAATATCACATATATATAATTTATTAAAAACACACTATCTATATTTATATAGATTTTATATAATTTTAGTTTTCAAGATTTAATCTCAACTTTTAACCAGTGTTTTGATTTTTTCTGGTTGTTGTTATTTTGCTTGTCGCCTGAGCTGTTTTTTGAAAGACTCGGCAGCAATGAAGATATTTGCAGGCCTCTCCCACCCACCTCCAAATACTCCATACCCTGCCTTTGGCTGTGGCTGGATCAGAAACTCAAGCACCGCTAATTCCTCTCTCTTCACCCAATATATGCAGTTCACTGGACATGACTCAATTGACACCTAAGATTTTCATATATTATTAGAAACATATATAATTCATCAAAAAGGGAGCTGGACTAAATTTGAGAGAAAGACAAAAATTAATTTTATATTTTTATAATATAGAAGAGATTAAACTAAATATTTTTCAAAAGTTAAATTAAAATTTATATAACTTATAAAAAAAAACTAAAATTTAGGAGGATTATTACTCTCCTTTCTTTACAAGAGACTCTACCTATGTAATTTATCATAAGAACGTACTCGTGTATATATTATGTATTACGCAAATGTGATATATAATAATAGTGATCTGACTAAGGATTTTACAATAATCACAATACCTATAATTATCAACATCAATAATGAGAGGTGAAAGAGTATTAATAAACCATGAAAAGAAAATATTGAAAAAATACGAAAGAGTACTCTGTATTCCAAAAAGTATTGCATTAATAATTTTTAACCATAGTCAAAATTAACTACTTCTTTACCCTTTTATTCTTCCTTTTGACTATGTATTTTTTATTCTGTTGTAACTTGTAACTAATTCATACTCAGCAATAACAATAATGTCTGCAATGTACCATTTTTACACCTCATAATTTTTTCTCACATTTTTGCTAATTGAATTACTCTTTTTAATGGGTTTATTCAACTCATCGTTTCTATCTTTTTGAGCTTTTATATTGGCCTAGTTATTAGGTGCGGTCTATGGTAATAATGATTGTTTAGTGGTTATAATGACTAACTCTCGTGAACCAATTTGTGAGTGACATGTGAACAGTAAAATTCCGTTTAATTTTTGTTGAGTTTCTTAATAGCAATAAATTAGTTAAAAAAAGGGTAAATATTTTTTTTAAATTTATTTGATTGATAGGACCCAATTCATCCTATTAGCCCGACCCGAAATAATATATCCAACCTCATATGCCAACTTGGTTCTTCTTCTTCTCCCTTCGAATGATTCCTACGCGCTGCTCCATGATTGGTGAGGATTTTTTGAAGTTGTGGCCGGAGTTCCGGCACATTTTGGTTCCATAACTTTCGCCATGCCTTTCGAAGGGCGCCACCGCTGTAACAAAAATCTTCTAACCACCTCTGTGGTGATTGCCTCTGCATTTCTTCGTCGATTCCATCCGCCGCTACTTAGAGCATGATCCCTAGGGTTTCTCGTCTAGCTTCCATCTCCGTTTTCTAATTGCCATGTTTTTTGCTGCCATAGATTCTAAGTCTATGTTCCTTGCTTGGTGTGGTCTGGATGAGGTTGTTTATAGTACTTCGCCGTCATCTCCTGCTGGAACTCCTTCTTTCTGGTTGAACGTCATCACTGTTGCCCCATGGATCTGCTTCCTCAGTAATGCCCTCCTCGACTCCTCGCCACTCCGTCGATTCTTTTTCCTTGCTGTTTGGAGGCTGTTCTCCAACCCCGATTCCAAAGACATGGCAAAACAAAAGGCGAAAGCAAGATGGTGCAGACCTAAGAATAACAAAAAAGTGTGTAATAATCCTTTAAAATGATATTTAGTTCGTGGAACGTTAGGGGTTGAAGGGGGATGAAAAGTTGAGGATGATTAAAGACCTAAAGAAAAAATATAGGCTTAATATGTTAGAATTGATTGAGACTAAAAGGCAAGTAATAACGAAGTTTGGTGTAGCAAATATTTGGGGGTGTGTGATAATACTGGGTGGGAATATGTTGAGTCTGACGGTGCATCGGGTGGTTTGTTATTAATACGGGATGAAATCATTTTTAAATTGAGTATTTATTATAAAGGAGAGAGATGGTTGTGTGTGGAAGGGATGATATTAAAGAATAATTTCAATTGTGCTTTGTCTTGGTTTATGGTGCTCATACTAGAGATGAGAAACTCGTTGTGTGTGGAGGAGTTGAGCTATATAGCTGAACTATATCAGGTCCCTTGTTATTTTATGGGAGACTTTAATGAGATTGTACAAGTGGAGGAAAGAAAAGGTACTACTAGCTTAATAATATCTGTTGAAGAGTTCAGAAAATGGATACAAGAAATGCACTTAGTGGGCTTGCCGCTTAATGACCGTAAGTTTACTTGGTTCAGAGGTCATTCATACAGTTGGATTAATAGAGTTCTGATTAGTCTGGAATGGGTTGAGGAGTTCCCTGAGATTTGTCTAAGAGGAGGGCCAAGAGGCTTGTCAGATCATTGCCCGATGATAGTAGAAAATACAAGGTTGAGATATGGTCCTAGACCATTTTGAAGCCCAGACTCTTGGTTCACACATGAAGGTTTTTTAAGAATGATTAAAGAGGAATTGAGGGGTTTAGAAGAGATGCATTTTACAGATAAATTGAAGGCTTTGATGGTTCTTCTGAGAAGATGGCACAGAGATAATTTTGGTGACATGAATAAGAAAATTATGAAGTTTGAGGAAGAGATCAATAAGACAAATAACATGGTAAGTAATGGAGTATATGATGTAACAGTGGAGGCTAGAAGAAAGGCATTAGTGACTTGTTCTGTGAAGTGGTATGTAAGAAAAGATTTGCACTGGTACTTTCACAATATAGCTTCAACAAGAACGTTCCTGACTTGCAAAGGACATGGACAAGAACACCAGATACTTTCACAATATAGCTTCAACAAAAAGGAGGAATAACAGGTTTGATGCTTTGGTAATCAATAGAAGGTTGGTAAGAAATCAAGCAAGAATAAAAATGGCTATTTGAGAGTTCTACAAGAATTTATATCATCAGGAGAAGTCTCCTACGGTGGGTTTTAGGGATGGTCTGGTGGATTTGATAGCTGAAGAGGATGATGAGCAGTGGTGGAGCTTGAAACAAAATTTTGCAGGGCCAGATAGAAAATAATTGTCAAAATATTTTTCATATGAACCACATTTAAGATAAGTTCGTCTAACCTCATATCTCTGATTTGGGTGATATTACCAAATTTGAAGCCATTTTCTAGGGTTTCGTTTCAAAGAATTAAGCTCAAACTCATCAGATGCAACTTTTAAACTTTTGAAGGTTATATCTCACTTTTTTCGTGATTCATTAAAGTAGAAGAACTATCTACAGGTGTTGATATTGTAAAAGTTATATGTTCTCCTTTTTTAATATTAGCATTTCTCTTAAAAAATATATCAATTCTTTGATTTTTTATAATTATTTTATATAAAAATTTGAATATATATCCTGTAAAATATGTAAAAAAAAAAGTTAGAAGAACAAATATTAAAATTTATAATATTTATTAATTTTTTTTATCAATTTATACAAATAAAATAATATCAATACTTATTAAATATTTTAATATTTTTTATCATATAAAAAATTAAATTAAATTAACAGTAAAATATAAAATAATATTAAATTACATAAATAAAAAATACCTAATTTTTTATATTTGAACTTAGAGGTAGAGGGAGTGTTGTTTATTGAATAGAAGAACTGTGAAATGCGAATACACTCAGTTCAGTCCAAATCCAACATGTTTGAATGTTTAAAACTAAATTATTGTGCAATAAAAGCAAGAGATGAAGATTGAACTTTGGCATTTTAAGTCATAGTAAAGTATTTGAGTCAACAGAACTATTTTTTATTTTTTGAAAAAGTATTACTAATTTTTTTAACAAAAGTTTGGGGGGCCATAGCCCCCCTTGTCTCAACTAAGCTCCGCCCCTGATGCTGAGGCTCTAGAGGTGTTGCCGTCGGTTGAGGAGATTAGAGAGGTAGTGCGGGATTGTGAATCATTTAGGGCACCGGAAAGTGATGGGTACAACATGAATTTCATCAAGAAGTGTTGGGATGGGATTGGGGCTGAGTTCACAGCAGTTTTGTTGGGATTCTTTCACACATCCAGGTTACCGACGGACTCTAATATCACATGGGTTGCATTGGCACCAAAGTTCATTGGAGCTAAGGAGATAAAGGACCTTCGACCAATTAGTATGGTTGGCTGTGTGTATAAGGTGATTTCAAAGGTTCTGGTAAGGAGGATGAGATCAGTTATGCCAGGTCTGGTTGAAAAGACTCAAAGTGCATTTGTCAAGGGGCAAAAAATACATGATGATTGATGGGGCTCTTATTGCATGCGAAATGGTACATTGGCTTTAAATGAGAAAAAAGAAGCGGCAATAACCAAGCTGAATTTTTAAAAGGCATATAATAGGGTTAAGTGGAGATTTGTGGACATTGTGTTGCAAAAGATGGGTTTTGAGCGAAGGTAGAGGAACTTGGTTATGGAGTGTGTCGGCACAACCTCTATGTCGGTGTTAATAAATGGTTCGCCAACGAAGCCGTTCAAGATGGAAAGAGGCCTGAGACAAGGTGATCCTTTATGTCCATTCTTGTTTGTACTTGTAGTTGATGTCCTACATAGAATGATTGGAGAGACAGTTAGGAACAACCGGATATTTCCATTGTTTATTGGGAGAGACAATATAGAATTGTCACATCTCCAATTTGCTGATGACACTGTGTTGTTCTGTCCGCCAGAGGAGAAGACTATTAAGAATTATAAGAGGCTTCTGCGATGTTTTGAGCTGATGTCGGATTTAAGTATAAATTTTGATAAATCCAGTTTAATCCCAATCAATTGTGACCAACAGTGGGTTCGAAGTATATGCAGCCTGTTGGGGTGCAAGGAGGCGACTCTCTCGGTCCGATACCTTGGAATCCCCTTAAAAGTTAATCCGAGGCTAGTTAAGACTTGAAAGCCAATTATAGACAAAAAATAGAGGAGAAGCTCAGCTTGTGAAAATCTAAGATACTCAACAAAGTGGGAAAGTTGGTACTTATAAAAACAGTACTAAGTAGCCTGCCAGTATATTATTTAAGCTTATACAAGATGCCAAAGGTGATTATAGAGAAATTTATTTATTATAGAGAAGGTTCTTGTGGATTAAGGAGGATGGAAGGAATGGGATGGCTTTGGTTAGTTGGGATGTAGTCAAAGCTCCAAAAAAGCTAGGGGTGTTAGGAGTTGAAAATGCGATGGTTCGAAACACAACACTCCTTTTTAAGTGGTGGTGGAGATTCTCAAAAAAGGGGTGTCCATTGTGGAAGAAGGTGGTTTGCTCTTGCAATAATCTCTCTCCTAATAAGCTTTTATCTACCCAAACTTTACCTACTAGAGGGGATCCATGGAAGGACATATGTCAGCTACATAATAAAAAGCAACATATAAGAGACAAGATGATAACTAGCTTGTCTATGGAGATCGGTGATGACAGAAGAACTCATTTCTGAAAAGATGTTTGGCTCAGTTGTGGTCCTTTAAAGGATAGGTAGGGGTGGAAACAGGCCAGGCCAAGCCAGACTTTGCTCTTAACAGGCCTGACCTGTCATACAGTTAATTGACCTGAGCCTGCCATGTAGCCTGTTATAGGCTCTTTATAAAGTACTAGGTCTGGCCTGTTATTCAACCTGGCCTGACCTGAAGCATGTTAAAAGGCCTAATAATTTTACTTTTACAAAAATAAAAATATTATTTAAAAAAATTATTTTTTAATAAAAATATTTATATGTAATATGTCATATATTTAATATTTATAAAAAATTTTAAACTTTTAACGTATTTAAAATATACAAAAATATTTATAACAAAATATATAAATTTAAAATATCTCATAATTTTGTTAATAATAAATAATTATTTATATATTTAATTATATTTTAACAGGCCTAGGCAGACCTGACAGGCCAATAAAGCTAATTAGTGAGCATGGGCCTAACCTATTAATGCATTAAGGCTTTTAAAAGAGCTTGGGCCTATGCCTATTTTATAACAGGCCAGGCCAAATACAGGCTAGGCTACAGGCCCCTAGCAGACCGCTTGGCCTTTTTCCACCCCTAAGGATAGGTTTTCAAGGCTTTCCTCAGTTTCAACCCAAAAAGGATCTGTCATAGGAGTTTGTGGTTTCTACGATGAGTTTGAGTGGATTTGAAACTTCTAATGGAGGCGTGAGTTATTCCAATAGGAGTTGGAACTTGTGAATCAATTACATGATACCATGAGACCGGTTAAACTAGCTATTGACAGAGAGGATAGAGTTGTCTGAAAGTTTGACAAACAAGGTGTATTAAACACTTCTAGAAGACATAACAAGCTATAGCTTCACTAACACTATTTGGAAAGGGTTAGTCTCTCCAAGAGTCGAGTAGGCATGGTGAACACAAAGGAAATGTTGTGTCAACTTGGAATTGTTAATCAGGATGAGAATGTGTGCGTGTTATGTAATAAGAATGTTGAATATGTTCACCACTTATTTGTTGGCTGTGAATTTACTTGACATGTGTGATGCACTTGGTTATCTGATTTTGGTAAACTACGGTCCTTCCCAGATTTTTTGAAAGAACACTTTTAAACCTGGACAAGTGCTACAACTAGGAAAGAGGAGAGCAAGAAGTGGTTCATAAGTTTCTTCACAATTGATTGAAACGTCTAGTTGAAAAGGAACAGAAAATTGTCGCAGAATAAAAAAAATGTGTTGTAGACATCATCAACTGATCGCTTCTTAATTACAAAGAGTAGAAGTGTGAAGATCCCTTTTATTGTTGATAGTAATATCGAAAATGACATTGGAATAAGTTATTGTTTTGAATTCTTAATAGGGATTACAACAAATGTAATTTTGTTGTATTTTTTGTTTATTCGCTTCACATTTGTATTGAGTTTCATTGTTTTAAAAATTATATCCCTCAGACATAATCTATTTCCAATGTCATTCATGCAATAATTAAAGGGTCCATCTACTGTACAGATGTACTTTTGTACAGATTTACAGATTTTTGTCTTTTATTGATTTAAAAGCGTGTCACTAAAAGTGTTGCTTAAAGAGAAAGTGTTACCCTTAATCGTTAACTTGGCTCTGATACCACTTTTTAAAATGTAATTTCTTTTTCAAAATTTCTATTAACTCTTCATATTTTGCTTCGAATAAGTTTATAATTTGTATAGATTTGGTTGGTGGTACTTTATAATTTGCAATTTTATAATCAAAAGTATTGACCATTTCTACTATTACTAATTCTGATTTCATTTTTATAGTTTTTCAATCTTGTTTTAGTTTATAATATTCCTTTTTGCATGGATTATTGTATATAAAATCTTTTATCTGTTTGTCTTTTTCTTTAATATAATTTTTCAAATCCTCAAAAACTTCTTTTATTTCTACACTTTCTGTTGTTTTTAAATATCTTTTTAATTTTTCAACTTCATTCTCCATTTTTTCTTTCAACAGCTTTAATTCTTTTAGGTCATAATATGGTGTTCTAGGCATTTATAGATTTTTTAAGTTTAACTCCAACTTGTTTATATTTGTTTTTATTTCTATCATTTTTATTATAAGGTCATTAATTTCGAACTGAAGATTATTTAATTCCCTTTTATACTCCTTTATTTTACTTTTTAATTTTTTCGCCCTTTTTCTTTTTATTTTGTTTTCTGGTTTTTCAATCTATTTATACTTCATTATTTATCTTAGAATTTCTGTAAATTCTATCATCGATTCATCACTATTTTCTAGAGATTCTATCAATTTTTCTAACTCTTCAACTTCTCCTTTTAATTTGTCATAGATTATTTTTAGAGCTTTAAATGCTCTTTGATTTATTTCAGAAAACTGTAAATAATTCAACCGATTTTTTCTTTCAAAGAGCTCTTGTTTCTTATCTTGATAGGTTACATATATTTTTTCTTTATTTATTGTCATAACTTAGTGTTTAGGGTTTCATTTAATTTTTCGACCTTTTTTGTTAATTCTTTTATTTCAGAATTTTCTTCTTTGATCTTTAACTTAGATAAACTTAACGGGCTATTAATTTTGGATTCTCTTATTTAAAAATTTGATGAGACTAATTTTCCTGATGGTTCTTTTAGTAAAAGAACTGGGTTTTCAATAGCTTTATATTTTGGTATTTCTGTCTTTACAATTTTCTGAAATAATTCATCCACATAAATTCTTTCTCTATTTTTAAATATTATACTATGATGGCTATTTGTTAAAGCATAATTTATTGCATATGTAATTGAAAATGGTTCATCGTCTTGTTCCATTAGATTTTTTCTGTGAAATTTATAAGCCAAACTTATAGATCTTCCAAGATTTTCAGTTGATAAAGGTATAGCATATCCAAGATGGGCATTGAATTTAACATTTACGTTTGCCAAGTTTCCATGAACAATTCCAATTATTTGATCTATTGGGTCATCAGTAATTATTTTGTCACAGATTGCTAAGCTTATTGGTGAATTAATTTCTTTTATATATGTAGATTTGATTAAGACTTGTATAGTACTAATATGAATCCATCCAATTTTAGATCTTTTTTGTTGATCCTTAATTTTCTCAATCTGTTTACTCAATTCTTCATCATTTATCAAAGCTATTTCAAGTTCTCCATTGGCAGATTTTATCTTTATAGGGGCTTCAAGTTGAATTTTTCCATAGTATATTATATTTTTTCTATTAAAAACTTCTTTTAAAAGATTTTGTTTATTAAAATTTTCATTTGATTTGAGATTTAATTCTGTTTTTAGAACAGCATGTTTTTCATTATCTAATAAGGCAGATAATTTATAATAATCAGATTCTTCCGTTAATTCTAAACTTTCTAAATAATTCATAACTATGAGATTAGGATAAAGGCGTACCTTTCTGGAGAAAAACTTCCTTTATTTAGAATATTTACATAAGATGTTTTTATCTCCAGAGGGGAGATTGTAGATACTAACTCCAGAGGGGAGTTTAGAATTGGTTTTTCCTAAGGGAATTCTTCTTCAAACTATAGAATCGCCTCGGCAGCTTCCTCCTTGCTCTCCTAGCATACGAGTACTCTTAGCCTCCTGCTTTCTATGGTTTGATGCCTTTTACAATTGCCTAAGCAACCTATTTATAATGGTTGGGTCTGATGGACAATTCCCATCCTTACCCTTCTTATGACGTCATTGCTTACGTCATTGTTTATTATCTTGCACCAGCTACATTGTTGGTGCTCTATGACCTAAGCGCTTACGTCACTATGCAATAATGTTGAGAGATGCTTCAGATGTGCTGTCCTCCTCTTTCATCATGTGACCTTCAGATGCATTGTCTTCTTCCTTTATCATGTGGGTTGATTCCGTTTTATTATTGCTTTCTTCGGATAACTCTGAGACACATAGCTGGCACTTGTGGTCTTCTTTGTCTTTTATCAGATAGCAGAGATTCCTCTTTATCCCTTCGGGGAGCTTTTCTAAGAGTCCAGATAAGTTGTAGAATGCTGAGTCAAATTCCATTAAGAGTCTCATCTCTCTTTCTTCAATTTCATTTCTTTTACTGGACACAAGCAAAGTATTTCTGCTTTTATAATTGATTCTTGTGTGAGATTCCCTTGTTATCTTTTGAGTTCTTTCGAAGACCCTTGCTAGTGTGCTGGCTAGTCTTCCTTCATGACTGTAGATTGTTAAATCTTGAACTTGATCAATTGGTTGAAAATTTCCTGGGAAGACGGACATGAAGATTACTTGATGTGCTGGAACCAAGCATTCTTCTTCTTCATTAAAAATAGGTTGACTATTCGTAAATTTTAGGGATATATCCCTTGAATTTACGTTGTCAATCATATTTTTAAATCTCTTTACTGCATCAATGAATCCTGCAGGAAACTCACTAATAATTTTCAGATCATTAAAAATTAAAATTGTATCAATTAATCCATACTGGAAAAACTGATAGGTGTCAGATGGGGAAGCATCTGGAAATATAACCAGCTTTGTTAGCTGTTCTTTGGCAATAGGATAATATCCCAAGATTGCCCTTTTTTCTTCAATCCAATTCAGGACTATGTTAAGGATTTCTCTGAGATTTGATCTACAGACCCTTTTCTTTTCCTTGATTTCAGCCCTTGTAGGAATGTTTCTTATTATTCCTGTTCTCTGGGTTTGAATTGGAGCTTTATCTGCTCTTTTTAGGGTTTGCTCTGGATGAAGAGCTTCATATTCCCTGAAAGATTCCTTTGCTTCTTTCAGTGTTAAAAACCCTTCTTTATGAATTATCCTTGATTGATGTGTAAATGGTGCTGCTTTTTCCCAGGCATCATATACTCCTTTCATGGGGCCATTATAAATTACATAATATTTTTTATCTTGGGTGGATTTTTTGATAATTTCGGCAATTATTTTATTTTCTGGAATTTTTTCTTCACCTGATTTGTCCACCACGCTTAGCTGGCTGAACTCTGATGGTTTTGGTTGTTGTGTTGATTTCATTGCTTCGATGGCCTTCTTTAGGGATTGGATCTGTGTCCTTATTTGCTGACAATGCTTGCATTTTTCAAGTTCTTTTTCGTATTTCTGAATTTCTTGATCTAATGCGTTGTAGACGAACTCCATTCTCTTGTTAATGTATCTGCAATAACATTTTTGTCACCCTTGATATATTCAATTTTTATTGGATATTGTAACAAAAATAATTGCCATCTTACCAATCGTCCATGATTATAATCAACTTTTAAATTATATCGTATGAAACCTGTTAGGTAACTTGAATCTATCCTTAATGTAAATTCTCTGGGTAGTAAATCAATTTTTCATTTCTTAAGAGATTTAATTGCTGCTAGAGTTTCCTTTTCATGAGTGGTATATCTCTGTTCTGTTGGAGTAAAAGTCCCTGAAATATACCTGCAAAGTAATTCCTTTGGGGGATATTTAGAATCTAGTGATTCTTTTTCTTGTTCCAAACTTTTTATAGCTTTCTTAGCTTTTAGACATCCTGACCAGGTTATGTCTGAAGCATCTGTTTCTACTATTAAGTAGTCATTTTCTTCTGGAATATAAAGTTCTGGAAGTTTTTCACATAATTCTTTAATTCTTTGAATTTGTATACTATCTTTTTCATCCCATTTCCATTCTTTTTTAGTACTTATTTTTGGAAATAAACTTTTAGTGTATTCTGTTATATTCTTTAAAAATCCTTGATCGAAAATATAATTTATACATCCTAAAAATCTTTGTAATTGTTTTCTATCTTCTATTTTATTAGGAAATAAATTTACCTTTTCTAGAACATTTGGTTGAAGTTTTAGCTTACCTTGAGTAGATAGAATTAATCCAAGAAACTCTATTTCTTGTTTTGCTATTCTTGCTTTCTTTTTGCTAAGAACTAATCCTTTTTCTTTACATCTTTCTAAAACTATTAATAATTTTTGAAGATGATCTTCTTTATCCTGTTTTGTAAAAATTAGTATATCATCAATGTACACTAAAACAAATTCATTTAATTCTTTTAGATTTTCTTCCATAAATCTTTGATAAATACCTGGGGCTTGTTTTAATCCGAATGGTAATACATTCCATTCATAGAGCAACACACTTGTTGATTCTTTTGTTGGGCAAGTAAAAGCAGTTAATTTCTTTGTTTCTTCGTCTAAACGAAGTTGCAAATATCCTGATTTTGCATCAAGAGATGAAAACCAAGTTGCTCCTTTGATTTTTTCTAAAATAGAATCTTTTCTTGGAAGTTTATGAGCATCACCAATGGTTGCTTCGTTCATCTTCTTATAGTTAATAACCATTCTTCGTTTTCCCCTTTTAATTTCATTATTGTTTTCAACATAAAAGGCTGGAGCCGCATGAGGACTTTTACTTAATCTTATAATTCCTTTTTCCAAAAGATCTCTACATTCTAATGAGAACTCTTCTTTATCTCTTGCGGAATAAGAAATTCTATTTGGGACATTTATCTCTTTTGTAGGATCTTTTAATTTAATGCTTATTAATTCGTTATTTGTATTTTTAACATCTAAAGGATTTTCAGCACAAATTTCATCCAAAAGTTCTTCTATCTTTATTTCAAGATTATTTTTCGGAATATTTATCTGAAAGTATAAATTTAAATAACATGTCTCTAAGATAGAAAATATTTTAAATTTTAGAATCTTGTCTATAGTAGTAGTTGGTATTTTTATACGTTTTGATTTTTGATTTATTGAAGAATCGTGTGGGGCTTTTAAAACTATATATGTTAATTCTTGAATGAATGGATGATATAGCTTTAAAAAGTTATTTCCTATGATAAAATCCATTCCAGAATCTAACATATATATAGATGGAACAATGAACCTATAATTTTGAATAAAAATTTCAACCATCTCTGCTTTTTGGTCAATTTTATGTATTGATTTGTCAGCTATTCTAACTCTTAATGGTTTCTTTAATTTTTTCCAATCAAGTTTTATATTTGAACTAGCAAAGCATTGTGTTGCCCCAGAATCTATGAAAGCATTTATAAACTTTTCTGTTATTTTTATAGTAATAAATGTAGCATTATTACTCAGTCTCTGAGTCTGTTTCCGAGACATATTCAAAAATATAGTCTAAGTTATCATCAGATTCTTCTAATGGTTCCAAGACTTAGCAATTTCTATTTGTTTAGTAAGATCCTTTTTATCCTTCTTTTTCGAGCATTCATTTGCGTAGTGTCCTTCTTCTTGACAATACCAACATTTACAATTTTCTTTTTTATTCGGGCAATAGCTATTTCTTTGTCTTTTGTTTTTATTGTTATTTTCTTTTCTAAAATATCTCTTTTTTCTCCAGTTTGTATAGTATTTTCTTTTTCTAAATTGATATTTTCTTTTTCTTTGAAAATTTTTATTAAGACCATATTTTTGAGGTATCTCTTCATTATCCTGACAGCAAATTCTAATTATATTTGCAAATCTTTTTTGAGTTGCTTCTTGCATACAACGTTCTTTTATTTCCTCTCTTATTGCAGAGGTTGCTCCACCAAAATTATTTTCAATTGTTCCTCTATTTATTTCTCTTATAAATCTTCCCATTATAAATTTATTAGCAGGATATGGAAGTTTTGTTATGTACATACTAAGATAATGATTTTTATCTTCTTCTTTTAATTTGTAATAATGTATTCTATATTCACATATATAAGATTCCACATTACATAAATCATATATCTGAATATTAGCTAAATGGTTTTTTGCTTCTTGATATTCTTTATTATAGACTTCTTGTCTATGATCTATAATATTTTTTCCAAAAAATTCTTTATATAGAATTATCATTATATATAATATCTTATCATAAGCTGTTGTTTTTGTTTCTAATTCTTCTATTATTTGGTTTTCTATTGATGTCATATAATCTCTTATAATTCCTTTAGTATGAAACCCTATGTAATTCCAAATGTCTCTTCCAGACAATTCACTAAGTTTTGGATTAGTAAAGGCTTCTAATAAGAAGGAATTTAACCAGTTTTCGAAAATTTCTTTTTCGTTCTTTTTGCAGTCTAAATCGAGCATTCTTTCTCCTTCCATTTCCTGAATTTTAGGAACGTATTTTGATGGTATTTTTGTATATCTTGAATCTTTATTTATAAACCCCTTTTTAAAAGCATAATTATCAAAACCTGTTTCCCATTTAAATTGAGATTGATTATCCTTAGACGTTCCAGCTTCATTTTTTACTTGTATTGGAATTGCTGGTTCTTCGTCACTGAATAATCTAGAATGTGTTCTTCATTTTCTATATTTTCAGAATTAACTAACTCTTCTTCTATTTGAAAACCATGTTCCATAATATTATTTTCTTGAGCCATTTTTAATTGTTTAAAAAGCATTGTAACTTCTTCTAATTTTTCTTCAATATTCATAATTTCAATGGTGGTTTTACTTTTAGATCTGTTATGTTGATTATATTTTGAAGTTTTTCTTCTTTGGGATTCTCTTTTTCCTTATCTCTTTGAAATTTTATACATACTAATATTTCTTCGAGCATATCTACTATGGAATTTAATTGTGGGTTGAAAGTATGATAAAGATGAGGAGAATCATTTCCATGGTAACATTTTTTAGAAATTCCGTGTGAAAAATAAGTTTTTTCAGGTTTTTGAAGTCCTTCAATAAAACTTATAGTAAAATAAAGATTTTGAGAAAAATCATTTTGTATTGATTTTAAGAATTCGGTGTCATTACAGTTAACATTAGTTAAAATCATTAATTTTTGATCTATTAATTTTGATAACTTAATTATTTCTTCTCTTAAATCTTCTAATTTACTTTTTTCCATTAGATGACGCTTTTCTTTGTGAAGAGTTACGGTTTTGAATGAAAAGTGTAGCTTTAAAATGTGTGGTTTAGATTTTGCCACATAGTCAAATTTTTAAATCTGTACAGATTTAAATCTGTACCATATAATTTCCTATAATTAAAAATGAATTTTTCGTACTTAATCTCTAAACTTAATTTAATGTTCCATTTAAACATTTTACTTGTCAATATATCATTGGTCAGTCAATTCATAACCCCTCGTAGCCACTAAAAACACGGCCACCAGAGATGCGGCCTTGTTATTATTGTTTGTGTCATAAAGAATATAAACTTTTAAATATTTTTTAGGGTACCTCAATATTTTGGTCCGTGTCTCCATATTGAACTTTGACTCGTGCACATCCATGAGCTTCATCCATGATAAATGTGTTGCTTGCATGATAAACACATTCTCTGCATCCTGATATGAATTGGATTAGTGTTCACTTCGGTTCTTATAGGCACACATATGAATCATATATGCTTTTGATTATATATTAATTAAGGATAATGTTAGATAACTAATAATTTTTTTGAACAACATAAATAATTATTAATTAAATCAAAATATATTATATCTTTAAATTATTCACCTAAATTTTAATATTAGAATAACTATCCGCACACCTAGTGAAAATAAATATCTAATATATTTATTGTTTATATTGTTTAGTATTTTTATTGTCTACCTATACTTTTCTATTAATTAATTAATGAAGAGTATACCTATGCATGCATTTTCATCAACAAATAAAGCTTGTGGTCTTAAGGGTCCTTTCCACGTGCTGTTGCCCAAGGGAGTGTTATTTTCCCCAAGTCTTATCCTCATTTGATTTATTGATTCGTCATATTTTCTCCTTAGATCATCTTTCATCAGCACCTCATAAGCCTCATTCAACAATAGAGTATACTTGTGACCCTAAAAATAACGGAATAAAAAGAAAAAGCATAATACCTAGTTATTCTTATTCAATCTCCACGTAATGAAAGTATAAAAGACTAAATATCATATTTTCTACCAAAAAAGATTTATTTCCCAAAAACAAAAAATAATTATAGAGAATATGAAAAAAAAATACACAGACAACCAATGTTAGAAATAACGGCACAACTCAAATTTATGGATATTTAATCCAGACAAAACGGGTTAACAATCTCATCTGTAACAGAGTTGAATTTGGGTGCTGAGTCAACCCTAATTACCCAACCCACATCCTTAGTATATAATGTGAATTTTTATAAAATATATACTTATGATGAGCCAGTAAAAATTTTAATACAAATTTCTATCTTTTGCATAAATATTTAGTGTCACTAAATTAGTAATTTAATTTACTAGGCATAAATAATATTTAATATATAAAATGTGAAAGGACTTAATATTGTGATCGAGTGAAAAATAAATTTATTTTTACGGGTCAAGTCCAGATCCGGATGAGAGATTTGAGGTGAGAGTAAGATTCAAATTGAGGAGTTTAAATCTACAAGTAAAGTTAGGGTAGAATTTAAACTCTATCTTATTCTTACCCTACTCATACCCATACATAGAGTTACCTTTTGGCCAACAATGTCTGGATGATGCTGCTTCTGCAGCTTCCGGTAAGCTTCTCTGATTTCTTGGGCATTTGAATCAGCAGAAACTCCAAGCAATTCGTAATAATTGTGTTGAGCTCTTGGTGTTTGCCATGATCTACTACTACAGCATCTCACTGTAGTGCATTCTTGCCTCCATTTTCAACAGGGTAAGGTATGTAAAACTATTATCAGAGCTAAGTTATATAAACAAGTGAGAGACTCACATGGAAACCAGTATAAAATTCAAGAAAAAATTTGACAATTTTATATATTCATTAATGAAACGATACCTTAACAATTTTGAATGTTTGCTGAAATTCAGATAACCATGAATTTGAGCAGGCTTTGACCATGATAACAAATAGCAGCTGGAGGTTAGAAGTGACATATTCCTTGTGTTCTTCGATAGTCCTTGTACCGGTGACTTTGCTCACAACGGTTTTCAGAAGATATTTAGTTGAGACTTGAGAGTAGATAAGCATGACTAGATATTTTGTTCCAGGGATACTTACAAAACCTATACACATTACTTGAAAGAATATGAATATATGATATAGACATCGCTTTCGTAAACAAAATATTGCAGATACTAATTAAAAAGAAACAAGAAAAATCAGTTAATCAATATTTAGTCCATTCTTTTTTGAAGAATGAGTAAAAATAGACTCGTTAACTAAAAGTTGGTTAAGAAATTAATATCGAGTTTGATTTTATTTAAAAAAGGACAGGTTAAAAATAAAAAAGAAGAGTGTCTAATTTACTACTTGACAAATCCATCACATAAATACATATCTCAAACAAGTTAGCTATACATGGAGATATTACTATATAGTGGAAGTCTACAAAGTTGACTATGACAACTACTTCACAAAACAATTCATGGATAGTCCTATAAAAAAGGCAGTTAATCAACATGTTGAAGCATCCTATTGATTATCTTATATTGAAGAAACACACACAACTTTATATGATAACACATTACATTATGCAAAGCTCCACCACAAAGCAACTCTTTACTCTTTAGAAGCTATGATTGGCAACTAATATCCGATACATGTTGTCAAACAATAGTCTTGTAGACTCATCTCTTTTGAAAGGCTGCTGCACAAGATCGAAAATATATAGATTTCAAGACCTCGATGTTGATAAAAGAGGAAGAAATTATACTCTTATTAAAGTCTTTGTCCACAGGATTTTTTTGACAAGAATTTTAACAAAATAGCCCTCGTCAAAAGAAATGTACTATTTTTTCTTCGTCACGGTTTTTCCATAGAGTTTTTTAGTAAAATTTTAGCGAAGTACCTTATTGATGAAGAGAAGTGTTATGAAATATTTAAATATAAATGTTCCTACTTTTAATCGACTCAATCAAAATTTGATTTGATAGAATTAATTATAATTAGTTAGAAGAAATTTCAAGTATAGCAATATATTGGTGTTTGAGTGATTTTTAACTATTGATCTTAATTATAAAAAATATATATAATATATATAATTAAAACCAACGGTTAAAATGATGTACCGATATACTTGAAAGCTTTCCAATTAGTTATAGATCTAATTTAGTTTAATTCATATCTCGCATCTTTTTATTATAGAAAGGTCTTTTAGATGTACATTCTTTATTGTTAACTATTATATTTCACTACAGTCTTGCAGTTATGCATATTTTAGCTTGCTTTGTTCTTCTGAATTGTGTTTCAGTATTTGTTACCTAGATTATCTTTTTATTTTTTCTAAGAACACGGATTCAGAGTATTAACTGAGAAAATTTTAATAGAAAATATATAAAGTATAAAGCTTCAATAAATTTATTATGTGTTTATTAAAACTGCTAGCTAAACCCAAAAAACAAATTCTTGTCAGTGTTGTTGCCAAGTAGATGGGTGTTGCAACCATGATCGCCGTGCAGAAGACAGCAAACTCAGCTGCCTTGTTCTAAGACACTCCCTAATATTACAATGCAAAGGACTTCAAACATTCTATTTTGCATTACTGTCACAAATTAGTGGGTCTTCATCTAATTAGAGTGGTAGAAACCAAGCTTAATAATTTCTCAAGGATGGTTGAGGAACAGGGTATATTTTAAGATGTGAGGAAGAGGTTCAATCCCACTTTTCTCATCATTTCCTCCCTCTTTCCAAACCATTTTCCCACTCAAATAAATAAACAAATGAAAGAAAAAGAATAGCGAGAGGATATATATCTGGTATGTGGACCGGGCAGAACAAGTGTTAGTACAGTATGACTGATGCTCCTCTCGCTTTCCAACCATGCATGGAACCCTAGATTTGTTCCCCACATCATATGTACCTGAAAGAACACAGCTCAGGCATGAATTAAACCTTTCAAAGGAACAAAGGGGGAAGGAGGAAGGATGTAAAGAGAATTATCAAGATATGCAAAAAGATGACGAATGCTCAATGTGAACAATAAACAACAGAGAGCGATGCCAAATTCAGAATCAAATCAATGAACTGGTCCTAAGAGAAGAATAAGGGAACATACACTTCATCACCAATGGGACTTTTAACAACAAATGTACACTGCTTTTTTACCTATTTATGAATTGCAGCTAAAAGGAAATAGGCTTTTATTTTTGTTGCTTAATATAACTTAATGGAAGCATGACAATTCCCATATCCCAATGGAACTTGCTGAAAACTCCCCAAGTTCTCAATAAAATTCTCAGCACATGATAAACAATAAAGTTTCTCTTTATGAATTTGGCCTATTAGTGCCCTTAACAAGTTCGCTCATGTGCTTAATTATTTTAGAAAACATAAGAAGTTTATATTTTTCAATGCACCTATCGAGTTAAAGAACTTTTAAAATTTAGCATCATTAATAACCTTTAAAAGGCATTTGTTAGACAATCCCTTTATTTTGGGCACATCATGGGTTATAAAAAGCCATAAGTTAATGCAATCAACGATTACATTCAACCAAATGATTTAGCATAAAAAAAGGTCATATAGCAGACTAAGCGTAGAATAATGGCCAAGATGTTTAACGCATATATCTTGTGTTCAAAGAAGTCATCCATTCATTTCAGAAAGAATAAGTTCATTGTGAAATAAATAGTGAGGAAACCTAAGCATCCACCAGATCAATGAGGTTATCAACAATGAACCAAATATAATGGAAATAGCTCCAAGCCCTCATCACCAAAATAAAAAGTCACTGAAAGAGGTACCTTCCTAGCAATGGCTCTTGATAAATCAAAGCATTATTCAATGTTTTTCATACTTCACATACCAATGGTAAACTTTACAAGCAACATTTATTTCAATACAAGAATGATTTTGTTTACCAGTCATGGTAAAGGTCTTAAGACATTCAATGAATTCAGCATCCTCACGAAGTCTTCATGGTGGACCAAAGAGAAAAAATGTGGATAACATCCTACACTGTACAATCCCCCAATTCATTCGTTGCCACTTGAAACAAAAACCAACAATAGCTTATGAAAGTTTAACCAATAACACTAAAAGCTAAACCTCCTTAACTTCAAGCTTTAACTTCTACCTCCCTAAATCCACCATGTGCAGGAATCAACAATTCTTCCTTACCCACATTTAACCCAGCATTGCCCATATTCTGGTACAATGGATTCGAAGTCAATATCCGCAACCCAGAATTCTTACTTATCTCCAAAACCTCAGGCAAACCACCACCACACCCCCTCGACATGCCCACATCGATCCGAATAGCTCTGTTCTCGCAGGCACCATTAATACCAGCCGTCTGAATTGTGTGTCCCATGATCATCCTCTTCGCACCAGGGACCGTCTTCAGAACATGCTCAAGAGTCGCACAATCGCAATTCTGAGCAACCTCATTTGAGAATTTCCTCAACCAAACGACAGCGTTCCTCCCCCTGCAATACTGCGGCGAAAACTTCCCCGAGGAGCCATTAATCCAATCCCTAACTTCCTCATTGATCCTCTCCAAACCGTAATCAACATGCTGCGGCAACAACCCTCCGTGAACAAAAAGGGAATCCCCAACAACCAAGACAGTTACATTCTGCGACAGAAACCTACTCGAAATTGGGCCGTTAGGCCGCAGGGCCGCAACCCGGGCTCGAAACCCGTCGAAGAACTCTCTTTTCACACCGTGAAATGACATCGGAACCCCTTTGAAGGGGTCTGTGGGGGTTTCTAAACCTTGGCAGAGGCCCTTCATTTTGTTACCAACACTGAACCACTGCTCCCAAACCCTAAATTCATCTAGAGCTGTTTTCGTTACAAAGCGGAAATCACCCTCAATGTTCATGATTTCGTGGTTGCCGTTCATGGTGATGATCTTGCCGCCGCTGCGGGCTGCCTCGCGTTTCAGCTTCTCGAGGAAGTAGAGGATCTTGAGCTCGTCGCCGCCGCGGTCAAGGACATCGCCGACCTGGACGACGGTGGCGGAGCCCCCTACGTAGCGGTCAGAGGCGTCGATAAGGCCGGCCAGGCGTAGCGCCTGCTTCGTCTTGTCGAGGTCGCCGTGGAGATCGCCGACGGCGATCAGGCGACTCGGAGAGGGCAGCCGGGTGGGTAATGGCGGTAGGGAGCGGGAAATTGAAGGGTTAGGGTTTTGTAGCGGCGGCGTCGGGAGGAGGAAGAGGCCACTGACTGAGAAGTCGACGAAGGTGTCAACGAAGAATGAGAGGAGATTGGGAGCGTCTTTGCAGATGGAGGTTTGGGTCTCGGCCACTTCTTCCCCTCCCATTTTGATTCAGTAACGAAAAACTGAGAACGAAGTATGTGTTATAGTATTATTAATTTATTATATTTTGAATGTCAATGGTTGGTATGAGTAGCCCATCACCAAACTATTAATTCAAATTCGATTCGACAACTATTGTTTTAATTCTGAAGATTTCTAAAATTTGAATTCCATTTTAGGGAGAAAAGTATGATTTTTTATTTTTGAAAATTTTTTTATATTTATTTTTAATTTTATCTATAAAATTAATAATAAAAAATTATATTTTAATCTCTAAAATAATATTCAAATTCTAAAAAATTTCCAAATCCTTTAATTCTAATGTGGCAACTATGTTAATGTTATAGGATGTCCATAAAATAGCATATAGAAAGTTAAGAAAGAAAAATATATCTTTAAATAAATTATAATATATGTGTTATATTGAGTATATTATTATTGAAAGTATGTTATAAAATTTTAATTATAAAGAGATACATATATTAGAGGATATCAATAATTTTTTATTTTTTTATTTTATTTTAATATTTTTTATTATTTATTTATTTTACAATATATTTTCAGTATAAAATTTTAATAAAATTAAAAAAAAGATGCCAATAATAAATTTATATTATGTCAAATTTTTTTATCTTAAATTTAATGTTCTTAATATATTTGAAAATAACTATTTATCATGAATATTAAATGTCAAAATTTATCTTGATTTAATAAGATCTTGGAGACACTATTAAAACTGATAATAAAATATCTCAAAATGATAAAGTTAAAGCTATGATCTATTATAAAATAACTAAATAAATAAATAAGGAAGAGGTAACTGGTACGGTATTTTATAACCTACAAACTAACCGGCAAGTGTACCGAGTCGTACTAACTAATAGCTTACGTGAGTAAGGGTCGATCCCACGAGGATTGATGAATCAAGCAACAATGATTAATTGATTGGCTTAGTTAGGCAAGCAGAAAAGGGTTTTGAGATATTCAAAATGTTTATATTTGAAAATATTAGAAGACAGGTACGCAAGTAAGTAAGTTGAAAATAAAATATTGGAGAGACAGTTAAGGCTTCAGAGTTATCTATTCTTTCGGATTAACTTTTTTACTAACTATTTTAATCATGTAGGATTTAATTTATGACAAACTATATGTGACTAGACCCTAATTCCTTAGACCTTTCTAGTCTCCTCTAAAATTCATCAAATTCCTTGATCAATTAATTCCAATTAGAGGGTGATGATCAAATTCCAGTTTATATGCCACAAAAACTCTAATTACCCAAAAATAAAAGGATTATATGTCACGTATCCCGTTAAATCCAGATAATTAAAATTTAAGAGAATATGTTTTCAAGCTGTTGTTCAAGTAAAGAGCTTTTCCAAGTTTTACAAGAATTAAAATAGAAAGAGGGTCATACTTCCGTTCCATCCAAATTTATAAAATAAAGAGAAAAAACAATTCTTAAATTATAAATCCATACATGAATTAGAATAGAAAAAGCAATAAAATCAAACCATACAAATAGACAGAGCTCCTAACCTTAACAGTAGAGGTTTAGTTGCTCATGGAATGCGGAATGTAAATTTGTATAGAATTTCCTAATGGAATCCCCTTTATGGAACCTCCTCAATAGAAGAGAAGTCTCCCCTTTTTATAACTAATCCTAATTAATTTAAAATCTAATTTCTAAAATTAAAATAATATATTTTCCTATTTTAAAATCAAATTTGAATTTAAATCAGAATTAACTAACTACTCCGCGTCTTGTAACGTGGGGACCACTTGACTTCACTAGATCTGCGCCTAACTTGGGTGCTAAAATGGGGCCCAAAAATCACCCCCCAGTGTTTTCTGCACGTGGCGCATGTCACGCGTACGCGTCGCTGGTCTTCTTCGCAAGTCACGCAAACGCGTCGGTCACGCGTACGCGTCGGTCACGCGTACGCGTCGATGGTCTTTTTCGCAAGTCACGCGGACGCGTCGGTCACACGGACGCGTCGATCACGCGTATGCGTCGCTGAGCAAATCTTCAAATCACACGTACGCGTCAGTCACGCGCACGCGTCGCCATGGAAAGCTCCAAATCATGTGCACGCGTCAGTCACGCGTACGCGTCGCTCCTTGCTGTCATCTCCTTTTGTTCTTGTGCTGCAGAAACTCCATCAAATCCAGCCGAATGCTACCTAAAATAAACAAAATTGCAAAATACTCAAAGTAGCATCCATATTGGCTAAAAAATAATTAATTCTTTATTAAAATCAACAAATTAGATGCAAATTCACTAGGAAAAGATAAGAAAGATGCTCACGCATCACAACACCAAACTTGAATTGTTGCTTGTCCTCAAGCAACCAAAATTAATATAAGCTTAGGATGTGAATTTGCATGAGAATGAGAATTCGATTAAGCTAATGTCTCTTCTTATAGTGGGGTTTACAACTGCAATCCTGAATAGTTTTGACATCTCACTCTCCTTTGAATCAGATGGATGTCACTGTCATTCGGAATTAGAATCCGGATAATATTATGAATTCTCTGATCTTTTGTAACTCAATTTAATCCTTGAACACAGCAATTTTTCTTTGGTGCTTTGCACTTTGAGCCTAACCGTGACTTTAAATGTTTTATCTCCAGCTTTACTTGACACAGAAACACTACAAGCACTTAACTGGGGAACTCTCTTTAATTTCTAAATATTTTTATTATTATTTTTTTTTGTTTTTTTATTATTATCCCCAGACAGTGGTGCTTAAAGCCTTTGGCATACTCTGCAATTGATCTCGACTCTAAATGTTTTGTCTCAAGGATTACTTGATACAAGAACACCACAAGCATGTGACTAGGGAAACAACTCTTTGAGCTTTTAATCATGTCTAACCTCCCTAGTCATTGATGCTCAGAGCCTTGGACCTTGCTTTTATTTTTCTTTTGCTGTTTCTTTTGCTTCAAGGATTAAACTTTCATTAATTTCAGAAAAATCATAATAATTCTCTAAATTCTCGTTTTTTGTACATCAACATTCTTTGATTCAAATTTAAATATGCACTGTTCATGTCATGCATTCAGAATTACAATTAATACCACCACATTTAAGTAAATAAGACTACTCTTAAAATTAACTCAATTTCTCATGCAATACATCACTTATGTATTTTTTATTTGAATTCAAGCTCAGTGAGTAATACATGAGACATCTTTTCAAAATTAAAGCAAATAAGAGAAAACTAAACTAGTCCTAGGATTCTAACTAATAAAAGATCATGCAACAAACAAAACAAAATAGCAGAAAACCGGAACATAACATAGAAAAAGAGAGGAAGAAAAAAATGAAAGGAACTCAACCACCTTAGTTATCCCAGCGGTCGATTTATTCTTCAGGTTGTGCTCCTCAGTGAAGATGATTCACCTCCCTTTTGGTGCCATAGGAATAAACAGAAAACCCTTAAGCGAAGCGTCAATACCAAACTTAAAGGTTTGCTTGTCCTCAAGCAAAGAAGAACTGAAAAATAGAAAGAGACAAATATTATGATGAAAGAAAAAGAAAAGGATAAAAGAACAAGAGAGAATTAGGATTGGGAGAGGGGGAAATAAAATTAAAACTGGGCGGCGAACTAGTGTAGTTGTGCGGCGCAGGCGACGCGTACGCGTGGGTTACGGAATTTTCTTAATGACGCTTAAGCGTCAGGCACGCGTCCGCGCTCGCACAACTCTCTGTTCGCGTGGCTTGGGAATCAATATTTTTATACATGACGCGCACGCGTGGATGGTCATTTGTGTAACGGACGCGCACACGTTAGGGACGTGTATGCATGGTCAATTTTGTGCGTCTAGCACACTTCCAGTCCTAAGACCAGCACAAGTCACTGCCCAAACACATATTTACGTCGAATTTCAAGGTCACGCGTATGCGTCACTGATGCGCACGCTTCCAACATGCTTTTAGCGCTACTCCCGCTCAACTCTCTGTCAAATTTTATTTTTCACGCACATGCATATGACGCGTACGCGTCATGTGCTCATCTTCTCTTTTTTTTTTCCGGTTCCTATTCTAAAATAGTTGCATGATCAGAAAATTAGTAAGAACTCAATAAAAATCAAATAAGTAAGAAAACTACTACTACGAAAAATAACTAAGAATGGAAAGGAACGATCATACCACGGTGGGTTGCCTCCCACCAAGCACTTTTAGTTAAAGTCCTTAAGTTGGACATGTGGTGAGCTCCTTGTCATGGTGGCTTGTGCTTGTATTGATCCAGGAATCTCCACCAATGTTTGTAATTCCAATGGCCACCGGGATTCCAAGCTAGGTGCATAACGCCTTCGAGCAAGTTGAAGCAAGTGACAAGGCCTCAAGAGTGTTAATTGTGGGAATGAATTCCAGGGTCCCAAACCATGCTTTTACACCCGTCTTCTTGTGGATCACCATTGTTCCCATCGGGTGGCAAGCAATCTGAATTCTCACAGAGACATCCAAACAACCTTCTAGACCCGTTCAATTGAGCTCTACACCAATCCTTGCATTTCAATTTGGAGCATGCAACCATATTGAACCTTGCTTGACAACTCTTGCCACTAACCATCTTCCTCTTACTCTTAATGCCAAAAAGAGCTCTAAGTTGACCATCTATCTCAAGTAGCCCATATTCAAGTGGGAAAGTGGTGCACGAAATTATGATCTCAATGGCGCCAACAACTTGGTACGCACAATTGTAATCTCAACTCTTTTTCACAACTTCACACAACTAACCAGTAAATACACTGGGTCGTCCAAGTAATAAACCTTACGTGAGTAAGGGTCGATCCCACGGAGATTGTCGGCTTGAAGCAAGATATGGTCATCTTGTAAATCTTAGTTAGGCGGATTCAAATGGTTATGGAGTTTTGATAATTAAAAGATAAATAAACATAAAATAAAGATAGAGATAATTATGTAATTCATTGGTGGGAATTTCAGATAAGTGTATGGAGATGTGTTATTTCTTCTGAATCTCCGCTTTCCTACTGCCTTCATTCAATAATTCATACTCCTTTCCATGGCAAGCTGTATGTAGGGGGATCACAATTGTCAATGGCTACCGTCCATCCTCTCAGTGAAAATGGTCCAGCTACGGGTTACGTAGGGCTAATCATCTGTCGGTTCTCACTTGTGTCAGAATAAGATCCAATGATCCTTTTGTATCTGTCACTACACCCAACAGTCATGAGTTTGAAGCTCATCACAGTCATCCCATCCCAGATCCTACTCGAAATACCACAGACAAGGTTTAGACTTTTCGGATCTCAAGAATGCTGCAAATTTATTCTAGCTTATACCACAAAGACTCTAATCTCACAGAATCGAAGGCTCTGTTGTCAGGAGAGGCAACCATGTGTTGTGGATCAAGAATCCAAAAGATATACATTCAAGCTTGTTTTCATGTAGAACGGAGTGGTTGTCAGGCACGTGTTCATAGGTTGAGAATGGTGATGAGCGTCACATAATCATCACATTCATCATGTTCTTGGGTACGAATGAATATCTTAGAATAAGAATAAGCATAAATTGAATAGAAAAACAGTAGTACTTTGCATTAATACTCGAGGAACAGCAGAGCTCCACACCTTAAGCTATGGTGTGTAGAAACTCCACCGTTGAAAATACAAAAGTGATGATGGTCCAGGCATGGCCGAATGGCCAGCCTCCAAGTCTAAGGAAAAATATTCCAAAGACGATCTAAGGATAATCCAAAGATGTCAAAAGTCCAAAAAATGTGAGTACAATAGTAAAAAGTCCTATTTATACTAAATTAGTTACTAGGGTTACAGAAATAAGTAAATGATGCAGAAATCCACTTCCGGGCCCACTTGGTGTGTGCTTGGGCTGAGCATTGAAACTTTCATGTGTAGAGACTTTTCTTGGAGTTAAATGCCAATTTTTATGCCAGTTTGGGCGTTTAACTGCAACTTCTATCCTGTTTCTGGCGTTTAACGCCAGAATAGGGCAGGAAGTTGGCGTTTGAACGCCAGTTTGTGTCATCAAAACTCAAGCAAAGTATGGACTATTATATATTGATGAAAAGCCCTGGATGTCTATTTTCCAACTCAGTTGAGAGAGCGCCATTTGGGTTTTTGTAACTCCAAAAATTACATTTCGAGTGTAGGAAGGTCAGAATCCAACAGCATCAGTAGTCCTTTTTCAGCCTCTGAATCAGATTTTTGCTCAGGTCCCTCAATTTCAGCCAGAAAATATATGAAATCACAGAAAAACACACAAACTCATAGTAAAGTACAGAAATTTGAATTTTGCTTAAAAACTAATAAAAATATACTAAAAAGTAGCTAGATCATACTAAAAATTATCTAAAAACAATGCCAAAAAAGCGTATAAATTATCTGCTCATCACAATACCAAACTTAAATTGTTGCTTGTCCCCAAGCAACTGAAAACAAAATAGGATAAAAAGAAGAGAATATACAATGAATCTCACAATATCAATGAAACTTAGTTCTAATTAGATGAGCGGGGCTAGTAGCTTTTTGCTTCTGAATAGTTTTGGCATCTCACTTTATCCTTTGAAATTCAGAATGATTGGCATCTATAGGAACTCAGAATTTTAGATAGTGTTATTGATTCTCCTAGTTTAGTATGTTGATTTTTCAGATTATCAATAACATTTCTCTTTGTTCATCATTCTTTCAAGAGCCAACAATTTTAACATTCATAAACTTCACTATAAAAAATATGCACTGTTCAAGCATTCATTTAGAAAACAAAAAGTATTGCCACCACATCAAAATAATTAAACTAATTTCAAGATAAAATTTGAAATCCAAGTACTTCTTGTTCTTTTATAATTAGGCACATTTTTCATTTAAGAGAGGTGAAGGATTCATGGAATTATTCATAGCTTTAAGGCATAGACACTAGATACTAATGATCATGTAGTGAAGACACAAACATAGACAAACATAAAGCATCAAATTCGAAAAACAAAAAAATATGAACAAGAAAATCAAAGAACGGGTCCACCTTAGTGATGTCGGCTAGTTCTTCCTCTTGAAGATCCAATGGAATGCCTGAGCTTCTCTATGTCTCTTCCTTGCCTTTGTTGCTCCTCCCTCATAGCTCTTTGATCTTCTCTAATCTCATGGAGAATGATAGAGTGCTCTTGGTGTTCCACCCTTAGTTGGTCCACGTTGTAACTCAAGCCTTCCAAAGAGGTGTTGAGTTGCTCCCAATAGTTGTATAGAGGAAAACGCATCCCTTGAGGCATCTCAGGGATTTCTTGATGAGGGGCTTCCTCATGCTCTTGTTGAAGTCCATGAGTGGGCTCTCTTGTTTACTCCATCCTTTTCTTAGTGATGGGCTTGTCCTCTTCAATGAGGATGTCTCTTTCTATGTCAATCCCAGCCAAGTTGCATAGGTGACAAATGAGATGAGGAAAGGCTAACTTTGCCAAAGTGGAGGACTTGTCAGCCACCTTGTAGAGTTCTAGGGGGTATGATCTCATGAACTTCTACTTCCTCCCCAATCATGATACTATGGATCATGATGGCCCGATCCACAGTTACTTCGGATCGGTTGCTAGTAGGAATGATGGAGCGTTGGATGAACTCCAACCATCCTCTAGCCACGGGCTTAAGGTCTGGTCTTCTCAATTGAATCGGCTTACCTCTTGAGTTTCTTTTTCATTGAGCTCCTTCCACACATATGTCCATGAGGACTTGGTCCAACCTTTGATCAAAGTTGACCCTTCTAGTGTAGGGGCGTGCATTTTCTTGCATCATTGGCAAGTTGAATGCCAACCTTACATTTTTCAGATTGAAATCTAAGTATTTTCCCCGAACCATTGTAAGCCAATTCTTTGGATTCAGGTTCATACTTTGATCATGGTTCCTAGTGATCCATGCATTGGCATAGAACTCTTGAACCATTAAGATTCTGACTTGTTGAATGGGGTTGGTGAGAACTTCCCAACCTCTTCTTTGGATCTCATGTCGGATCTCTGGATACTCATTCTTCTTGAACATGAAAGGAACCTCAGGGATCACTTTCTTCTTGGCCACAACTTCATAGAAGTGGTCTTGATGGACCTTTGAGATGAATCTCTCCATCTCCCATGACTCGGAGGTGGAAGCTTTTGCCTTCCCTTTCCTCTTTCTAGAGGTTTCTCCGGCCATAGGTGCCATAAATGGTTATGGAAAAACAAAAAGTAATGCTTTTACCACTGATAAATGAATTTTTGCCGGTATAGAAATTATCAAGTAATCAATCGTAGTATAGTCTAAACCGACGCAAAATCCATCATCAAACAATTCTACAATCTATAACCGAGAGTATTAGTCCCGAGTCGTTCTTCCCTAGGAATGCTACAAGGATGCATGCTATTGGTTAAGTGATCTTTCGTGGTTTGAAGAGTGTGGTATAAAAGTGCTAATAAAAGGAAACAACAATCAATCAATATCAAAAGCCTTGGCCAAGGTTGAACATTGGAAGTTTCATCACTATAGCTTCCTTCAATTGTGATAACAAAAGAGTATTGCTTCACTTAGTTAACCCCTAATCATAGAGGAAAGTCAAGTAAAAGTAATTAACTCAAGTCACAAGTCCTAGTCTTACCCTAGGGAAGTCTAGCTTTAGTGCACTCTAAGTCAATTAGCAATTCTCAATTCTCAATCAACAATTGACATCCACTATTCAAGTGTCTCTAATGACTCAACTACTAGGCCAAGTGAAGGGATACTACTCCATTTCTAAAGTTGGCATTTTTTCAAACATGTGGAGAGCAAGAATGTAAGACATAGTAAAATTGAGAAAAAGGTTTAGAAGCAAAGTAATTCAACACAAGAGATTAACAACAATCAAGAATGAACAACAATGAAAATGAGATCTTCAATGAATTAATAGAATCCAAAACAACAAAGTTAAACCTAAGATCTATGAGAATTGAACAATTACAAACACTAATGGAGATTAGAGAAGAGGATCTACAACATAAACAAAGTAAATTGAGAGTTGCAATAGATCTCACCAAGGAATGGTTGAGAATTGACAAAATGAAGATGAATCCTAGAGAGAGGTTGGAGTCTCTCTCTCTACAAATGTAACTAACTAAAAAAATCTACAAAAGATGTAAAAATGAGTCTATGGATGTGAATGTGTGTCAATCCCCTTCAATCCTTGGCTCTTATATGCATTTTGGCGCCAAAGTTGGTTGCTGAATCCTTCCAAAATCGCCAGGCATGTGTAGCAATAACAGAATCACGTGCGGACTACGACGCGTGCGCGCACGGTGCGCGTGCGCGTCCCTGGCTAATTTTGCGATGTGCGCGCGAGCGCCTTGTGCGCATGCGCGTGCTTGGCCGAGATTAATTCTTTGGCTTTTTGTGCTTTTCTCCACTTGCATGCTTCCTTCCTTGCTCCTTTGATCCATGCCTAGCCTATTTCATCCTGAGATTACTAGCAAACACATCAAGGCATCTTATGGAATCAAAGAAGAACTAGAATTCATCAAAATAAGGCTTAAAAAGCATGTTTTTACAATTAAGCACAAATATGGGAGAGATTACAAAACCATGCCAATTCATAGGTTAAATGCGAGAAAAGGTTATCAAAATATTCTAAATTCAATACAAGATAAACCCTAAAAATGGGGTTTATCAACCACACCAAACTTAAAAGCTTTGCTTATCCTCGAGTAAAAGAAGAAAGAAAGAAGGGGAAGAAGAAGAAAATGGAGGAGATGGAGGGAGAGATAGGTTCGGCCAAGGGGGTAGGAGAGTGGTTATAATGTGTGAAAATGAAGGAGGGAAGAAGGGTATTTATAAGGAAAGAGAGGGAGAGTGGCCGAATAGAATTGGGTGGGTTTGGGAGGGAAAAAGGATTTAAATTTGAAAAGTGAGGTAGGTGGGGTTTTTGGAAAAGAGGAATGGAGGTGATTGGTGAAGATAATATAGGGAAGAGAATAGGATTTGATAGGTGAGTGGTGTTTTGGGTAGAGTATTATAAAGATGTGTGAGGGGGAGAGAGAGAGAGGTGGGGTAGGTGGGGATCCTGTTGGGTCCACAGATCCTGAGGGGTCAAGGACTTCTCATCCCTGCTCTATTTAGGCGTGCAAAACGCCCTTAGAGTGCAATTTTGGCATTTAACGCCAGACTGCTACCTGTTTATGGTGTTAAATGCCAGCTTTTATACCTTTTCTGGCATTTAACGCCAAACTGTTGCTTGTTTCTGGCGTTTAACGCCAACTTGATGCTCTGTTTTGGCGTTAAATGCCAGTCTGGTGCCCATTTCTGGCGTTAAACGCCCAGAATGGTGCCAGGCTGGGCGTTTAATGCCCATTCTGCTACTTTTACTGGCGTTTAAACGCCAGTAAGCTTATTGGTGCACGAAATTGTGATTATCAATGGCGCCATCAACATGGTACGCTCATTGCAATCTCAACTCTTCATCACAACTCCGCACAACTAACCAGCAAGTGCACTGGGTCGTCCAAGTAATAAACCTTACGCGAGTAAGGGTCGATCCCACGGAGATTGTTGGTATGAAGCAAGCTATGGTCACCTTGTAAATCTTAGTCAGGCAGACTCAAATGGTTATGAATGATATATGAATAAAACATAAAGATAAAGATAGAGATACTTATGTACTCCATTGGTGAGAATTTCAGATAAGCGAATGGAGATGCTTTGTCCTTCCGTCTCTCTGCTTCCTACTGTCTTCATCCATCCTTCTTACTCCTTTCCATGGCAAGCTTATGCAAGGTTCACCGTTGTCAGTGGCTACCTCCCATCCTCTCAGTGGAAATGTTCAACGCACCCTGTCACGGCACGGCTATCCATCTGTCGGTTCTCAATCAGGCCGGAATAGAATCCAGTGATTCTTTTGCGTCTGTCACTAACGCCCCGCCCTCAGGAGTTTGAAGCACGTCACAGTCATTCATCATTGAATCCTACTCAGAATACCACAGACAAGGTTAGACCTTCCGGATTCTCTTGAATGCCGCCATCAGTTCTAGCCTATACACGAAGACTCTGATCTCACGGAATGGCTGGCTCGGTTGTCAGGCGAGCACTCGGTTGTCAGGCGATCAACCATGCATCGTGTATCAGGAATCCAAGAGATATTCACCCAATCTAAGGTAGAACGGAGGTGGTTGTCAGGCACACGTTCATAGGTGAGAATGATGATGAGTGTCACGGATCATCACATTCATCAAGTTGAAGAACAAGTGATATCTTAGAACAAGAACAAGCGGAATTGAATAAAAGAACAATAGTAATTGCATTAATACTCGAGGTACAGCAGAGCTCCACACCTTAATCTATGGTGTGTAGAAACTCCACCATTGAAAATACATAAGAACAAAAGTGATCATTGGTTTCGGCCCCAGAGAGGGAACCAGAAGAACCAAGATGAAAATACAATAGAAAAAGGTCCTATATATAGAGAACTAGTAGCCTAGGGTTTACAGAGATGAGTAAATGACATAAAAATCCACTTCCGGGCCCACTTGGTGTGTGTGCTTGGGCTGAGCAATGAAGCATTTTCGTGTAGAGACTCTTCTTGGAGTTAAACGCCAGCTTTTGTGTCAGTTTGGGCGTTTAACTCCCATTTTGGTGCCAGTTCCGGCGTTTAACACTGGGAATTCTGAAGGTGACTTTGAACGCCAGTTTGGGCCATCAAATCTTGGGCAAAGTATGGACTATCATATATTGCTGGAAAGCCCAGGATGTCTACTTTCCAACGCCGTTGAGAGCGCGCCAATTGGGCTTCTGTAGCTCCAGAAAATCCACTTCGAGTGCAGGGAGGTCAGAATCCAACAGCATCTGCAGTCCTTTTCAGTCTCTGAATCAGATTTTTGCTCAGGTCCCTCAATTTCAGCCAGAAAATACCTGAAATCACAGAAAAACACACAAACTCATAGTAAAGTCCAGAAAAGTGAATTTTAACTAAAAACTAATGAAAATATACTAAAAACTAACTAGATCATACTAAAAACATACTAAAAACAATGCCAAAAAGCGTACAAATTATCCGCTCATCACAACACCAAACTTAAATTGTTGCTTGTCCCCAAGCAACTGAAAATCAAATAAGATAAAAAGAAGAGAATATACTATAGACTCCAAATTATCAATGAAACTTAGCTCCAATTAGATGAGCAGGACTTTTAGCTTTTTGCCTCTGAATAGTTTTGGCATCTCACTCTATCCTTTGAAATTCAGAATGATTGGCTTCTTTAGGAACTCAGAATCCAGATAGTGTTATTGATTCTCCTAGTTAAGTATGATGATTCTTGAACACAGCTACTTATTGAGTCTTGGCCGTGGCCCAAAGCACTCTGTCTTCCAGTATTACCACCGGATACATACATGCCACAGACACATAATTGGGTGAACCTTTTCAGATTGTGACTCAGTTTTGCTAGAGTCCCCGACTAGAGGTGTCCAGGGTTCTTAAGCACACTCTTTTTGCCTTGGATCACAACTTTATTTCTCTTTTTCTCTTTTCTTTTTTTCGTTTTCTTTTCTCCCTCTCTCTCTCTTTTTTTTTGTATTTACTGCTTTTTCTTGCTTCAAGAATCATTTTTATGATTTTTCAGATCCTCAGTAACATGTCTCCTTTTTCATCATTCTTTCAAGAGCCAACAATTTTAACATTCATGAACAACAAATTCAAAAGACATATGCACTATTCAAGCATACATTCAGAAAACAAAAGTATTGTCACCACATCAAACTAATTAAGCTAGTTTAAAGATGAATTCGAAATCCTGTACTCTTGTTCTTTTGTAATAAAAACAGTTTTCATTTAAGAAAGGTGATGGATTCATAGGACATTCATAACTTTAAGGCATAGACACTAAGACACTAATGATCATAAGACACAAACATGGACAAACATAAGCATAAATTTCGAAAAAACAGAAAAATAAAGAAAAAGGAGATTAAAGAACGGGTCCCCTTAGTGATGGCGGCTTGTTCTTCCTTTTGAAGGTCTTATGAGTGCTTGAGCTCCTCAATGTCTCTTCCTTGCCTTTTGCTCCTCTCATGATTCTTTGATCTTCTCTAATTTCATGGAGGAGGATGGAATGTTTTTGGTGCTCCACCCTTAGTTGTCCCATGTTGGAACTCAATTCTCCTAGGGAGGTGTTTAGTTGCTCCCAATAGTTTTGTGGAGGAAAGTGCATCCCTTGAGATGAATCTCTCCATCTCCCATGACTCGGAGGTGGAAGCTTTTGCCTTTCCTTTCCTCTTTCTAGAGGTTTCTCTGGACTTGGATGCCATAAATGGTTATGGAAAAATAAAAAGTAATGCTTTTACCACACCAAACTTAAAAGGTTTGCTCGTCCTCGAGCAAAAGAAGAAAGAAGAGAGTAGAAGCAGAAGAAATGAAGGAGATGGAGATGGCTTTGGGGTTCGGTCATATATGGGTGGGTTTGGGAGGGTAAGTGGTTTGAATTCGAATGGTGAGGTAGGTGGGGATCCTGTGGGGTCCACAGATCCTGAGGTGTCAAGGAAAGGTCATCCCTGCACCAAGTGGCGTGCAAAAATGCATTCTTAGCCAATTCTGGCGTTAAACGCCGGGCTGGTGCCCATTTCTGGCGTTTAACGCCAAGTTCTTGCCCTTTTCTGGCGTTTAATGCCAGTCTGGTGCCCCTTTCTGGCGTTAAACGCCCAGAATGGTGCCAGACTGGGCGTTAAACGCCCAACAGCTAGCTTTACTGGCGTTTAAACGCCAGCACGCTCTCCTCCAGGGTGTGCTATTTTTCCTTCTGCTTTTCATTCTATTTTTGCTTTTTCAATTGATTTTGTGACTTCTCATGATCATCAACCTACAAATAAAATAAAATAACAAAGGAAAATATATAAAATATAACATTGGGTTGCCTCCCACAAGCGCTTCTTAATGTCAGTAGTTGACAGAGGGCTCTCATGGAGCCTCACAAATGCTCAGAGCAATGTTGGAACCTCCCAACACCAAACTTAGAGTTGAATGTGAGGGTTCAACACCAAACTTAGAGTTTGGTTGTGGCTCCCAACACCAAACTTAGAGTTTGAATGTGGGGGCTCTGTTTGACTCTGATTGAGAGAAGCTCTTCATGCTTCCTCTCCATGGTGACAGAGGGATATCCTTGAGCCTTAAACACAAAGGATTCTTCATCACTTGAATGATCAGTCACCTCCATCAACATCAAT